>NC_088241.1:5549315-5769315 GCF_036934945.1 Oncorhynchus masou masou | reverse complement strand
CCATCCGTCCTGACTGGATGCTCACCCTAGCCCGGCAGATGCGGGGAGCTAGGATGTAGCGCACCGGGCAAAGAACTCATACTAGAGACACTGTGCGCTCCACTGCATAACACGGTGCCTGACCAGTACGACACCCGCCACTGTAAGCACACGGAGTTGGCTCAGGTCTCCAACCTGACTCTACCATGCCCCCCTCCCCCCCAAAAAAGGTTGGGGCTGCGTCTCGGGCTTCCTTGCCAGCCGTGAACCCTCATAACGCTGCCTCTCAGCTTTAGCTGCTTCCAGTTCCTCCCGTGGACGGCGATACTCCCCAGCCTGCCTCCAGGGTCCTTTCTCGTCCAGGATTTCCTCCCATGTCCAGGAGTCCATTACACGCTGCTCCTCCTTACCACGCTGCATGGTCCGTTGGTGGTGGGTAGTTCTGTAACGCTCGTCTGATGAAGAAGGAGTGTTCATGATATTTATTTTCAAACTGAACACTGAAACAAAAAACAAAGAGCAAAATGACAATGAACAGTTCTGTCAGGTGCAGAAACACGAAACAGAAAACAACTACCCACAAGACACAGGTGGGAAAAAGCTGCCTAAGTATGATTCTCAATCAGAGACAATGATAGACAGCTGCCTCTGATTGAGAACTACACCCGGCCAAGCACAAAGAAATAGAAAACATAGAAATAAACAAACTAGAATGCCCACCCTAGTCACACCCTGGCCTAACCAAAATAGAGAATAAAACCCTCTCTATGGCCAGGGCGTGACACATGGCTTCCGCTTACTGATACAGTATTAGAGGAATCATTCATTGTTGTACCAGATACAACACATTAGGGGATTGTATATGGCAGTAGGGCAGGCTGCTTCACTGCCACATGACATGATGAACTCAGTGATATCTGGGCTGAGGCCAGATGTGAGTTTTACTAACACACATACACATATTGCAAACATACACACATCGACACAACCAACGTCAGTTACATACAATAAGGCAGCAGTTCACCTTCTATTGCTTCCAGGGTAAATAGTGTATGAAACTCCTCCCAACACCATTTCTCATCCCTATCATCAAATACAGACTACTGTACAGTACATACCATATATAGACTACTGTACAGTACATACCATATATAGAGATCATAGACCACAGTCCCCCCACCCACCCTACAGTGTAGTATCAGGCCTCACCTCGCCGTGCGGTATGTGCTTGCTCACGGATGAAGGCTCATGGGAGGTGATGTAATCCAAGGGAAACGGGGGGAACTACCCTGGTGGTAAAGTAATTTGATCCCTCCCCGGGCTATTTAGCTTCTGCCTAAAACCATTACTTTCTGCTCCCAGATCAGCCCCAGCATGCACAGAGAGGAGATTAAAGCCTCCTAGCTGCTCCGAGTGCAGCTCAGGACTCAGCGACTCCCAGCGATTAGCCTAATCACTTCATGTGGATTTGGATGAAGTTGTTCATAGGAAGTGATCCAATGTCAGTTTTGAGTCCCTTCCCTGCTAGGGGGTACACTGATGTCAGTGCAGACAGAGGGTACAGTGGAGTGAGAGCACAGGAACTGGGCCTACTGACTCACACTGCCCACATGAAAAAATACTACCGTACTTACACACAATAGTATCCCTCGATCATGTGTAGTACTTTCTATAGAATGTTGTAGTATACTGTAGAATACTGTAGTAAATATTACCGTATTATCCACACAAAAAAACACTGTAATAAATACTACATAACAGTCCTCAAAAACACTACAGTTTAAAAAATAAAATAATTTGCCCATTCCCCTCCGTCCATAAGTGAGAAACCTAAATGCCAAGTATAGACTATATATTGTGTTCCCTACATGTTATAGAAAAGAGCAGAAGCTCTGAACTATCCATTCAGAACCCAGTCCAAACTACCTACCTACAGGTTTTGGAAAATGTCCTCTTTTAGTATTTCTCCAGTGTAGTTTTCCTCAAGGAGAAAGCCTCCAACTCTATGTCAACGATAATGAAGCTAAAACACTTTAGTAAATACTATAGTAATGTTCCCAAAAACACTACAGTAAATACTACAGTATACTACAGTCCGCAAAATGGCGCCGGAGGAGATGGCCGCAGTTTTATGGTCTCCTAACCAATTGTGCTATTATATGTTCTTTTTGTATGTGTTTTTTTTTGCAATATTTGTAAATTATTTTGTACATAATGTTTCTGCAACCGTGTCTTACGGAAGAAAAGAGCTTCTGGATATCAGGACAGCGATCACTCACCTCGGATTAGACAAAGATTTCTTCAACAACAATAACAGCAGAAAGCAGGACTCACACAATAGTCTCCAAACACCCCACAGGGCAGACATCCCAATTATTTCCTACCAACGGGACATCAAAAACTGTAATATCCTATGCTACACGGAATCGTGGCTGAATGACGACATGGATATTCAGCTAGCGGGATACACGCTGCACTGGCAGGATAGAACAGCACACTCCGGTAAGACGAGGGGGGCGGTCTGAGCATATTTGTAAACAACAGCTGGTGCATGAAATTTAAGGAAGTCTCTAGATTTTGCTCACCTGAAGTTGAGTATATTGTGATAAACTGCAGGCCACACTACTTGCCTAGAGAGTTCTCAGCTATACTTTTCGTGGCTGTTTCTTTACCACCACAGACAGATGCTGGCACTAAGACCGCACTCAGTCAGCTGTATAAGGAAATAAGCAAACAGGAAACCACTTACCCAGAGGCGGCGCTCCTAGTGGCCGGAGACTTTAATGCAGGGAAACTTAAATCAGTTCTACCAAATCTCTATCAACATGTTAAATGTGCAACCAGAGGGGAAAATCTAGATCACCTGTACTCCACACACAAAGACATGTACAAAGCTCTCCCTCGCCCTCCATTTGGTAAATCCGACCACAACTCTATCCTCCTGATTCCTGCTTACAAGCAACAATTAAAGCAGGAAGCACCAGTGACTCGGTCTATAAAAAAATGGTCAGATGAAACAGATGCTAAACTACAGGATTGCCTTGCTATCACAGACTGGAACATGTTCTGGGATTCTTCCGATGACATTGAGGAGTACACCACATCAGTCACTGGCTTTATCAATAAGTGCATTGAGGATGTCGTCCCCACAGTGACTGTATGTACATACCCCAACCAGAAGCCATGGATTACAGGCATCATTCGCACTGAGCTAAAGGGTAGAGCTGCCGTTTTCAAGGTGCGGGACTCTAACACGGAAGCTTACAAGAAATCCCGCTATGCCCTGCGACGAACCACCAAACAGGCAAAGCGTCAACACAGGGCTGAGATTGTATCATACTACCCCGGCTCCGACGCTCGTCGGATGTGGCAGGGCTTGCAAACTATTACAGACTACAAATGGAAGCACAGCCGCGAGTAGCCCAGTGACACGAGCCTACCAGACGAGCTAAATCACTTCTATGCTCGCTTCGAGGCAAGCAACACTGAGGCATGCATGAGAGCATCAGCTGTTCCGGACGATTGTTTGATCTCGCTCTCCGTAGCCGACGTGAGTAAGACCTTTAAACAGGTCAACATACACAAGGCTGCAGGGCCAGACGGATTACCAGGACGTGTGCTCCGGGCATGTGCTGACCAACTGGCAGGTGTCTTCACTGACATTTTCAACATGTCCCTGATTGAGTCTGTAATACCAACATGCTTTAAGCAGACCACCATTGTCCCTGTGTCCAAGAACACAAACGCAACCTGGCTAACTGACTACAGACCCGAAGCACTCACGTCCATAGCCATGAAGTGCTTTGAAAGGCTGGTAATGGCTCACATCAACACCATTATCCCAGAAACCCTAGACCCACTCCAATTTGCATACCGCCCAAACAGATCCAAAGATGATGCAATCTCTATTGCACTCCACAATGCCCTTTTCCACCTGGACAAAAGGAACACCTATGTGAGAATGCTGTTCATTGACTACAGCTCAGCGTTCAACACCATAGTACCCTCAAAGCTCATCACCAAGCTAAGGATCCTGGGACTAAACACCTCCCTCTGCAACTGGATCCTGGACTTCCTGACAGGCCGTCCCCAGGTGGTGAGGGTAGGTAGCAACACATCTGCCGCGCTGATCCTCGACACTGGAGTTCCCCAGGGGTGCGTGCTCAGTCCCCTCCTGTACTCCCTGTTCACCCACGACTGCATGGCCATGCACGACTCCAAAACCAGTTTGCTGACGACACAACAGTGATCACCGATAACGACAAGATAGCCTATAGGGAGGAGGTCAGAGACTTGGCCGGGTGGTGCCAGAATAACAACCTATCCCTCAACGTAACCAAGACTAAGGAGATGATTGTGGACTACAGGAAAAGGAGGACCGACCACGTCCCCATTCTCATCGACGGGGCTGTAGTGGAGCAGGTTGAGAGCTTCAAATTCCTTGTTGTCCACATCAACAACAAACTAGATTGGTCCAAACACACCAAGACAGTCGTGAAGAGGGCACGACAAAGCCTATTCCCCCTCAGGAAACTAAAAAGATTTGGCATGGGTCCTGAGATCCTCAAAAGGTTCTACAGCTGCAACATTGAGAGCATCCTGACCGGTTGCATCACTGCCTGGTATGGCAATTGCTCGGCCTCCGACCGCAAGGCACTTCAGAGAGTAGTGCGTACGGCCCAGTACATCACTGGGGCAAAGCTGCCTGCCATCCAGGACCTCTACACCAGGCGGTGTCAGAGGAAGGTCCTAAAAATTGTCAAAGACCCCAGCCACCCCAGTCATAGACTGTTCTCTCTACTACCGCATGGCAAGCGGTACCGGAGTGCCAATTCTAGGACAAAAAGGCTCCTCAACAGTTTTTACACCCCAAGCCCCATGACACCCCATGAGACTCCGGAACAGGTAACCAAATGGCTAATGTGCATTGTGTCCCTCCCCCCAGCCTCTCTTTTACGCTGCTGCTACTCTCTGTTTATCTTATATGCATGGCTCTTTAACTGTACATTCATGTACATACGACCTAAATTGGCCCGACCAACCAGTGCTCCCGCACATTAGCAAACCAGGCTATCTGCATTGTGTTCCACCACCCTCCAACCCCTCTTTTTACGCTTCTGCAACTCTCTGTTCATCATATATTCATAGTCACTTTAACGATACCTACATGTACATACTACCTCAATAAGCCTGACTAACCGGAGTCTGTATGTAGCGTCGCTACTTTTATAGCCCCGCTACTTTTATATTTTATAGCCTCGCTACTTTTATAGCCTCGCTACTGTATATAGCTTGTCTTTACTGTTGTTTTTTTTCTTTACCTACCTGCACACACACACACACACACACACACACACACACACACACACACACACACACACACACACACACACACACACACACACACACACACACATACCTTTTTTTTGCACCATTGGTTAGAGCCTGTAAGTAAGCATTTCACTGTAAGGTTTACACCTGTTGTATTCAGCGCACGTGACAAAATAACTTTGATTTGATTTGATAAATACTACAGTATACTACAGTTCGCAAAAACACTGCAGTAATTACTATAGTATATGCTACAGTTTTACTACAGTATTTATACTATACTAAACTGTAAATACCAGGGTTTGGAACATAAATTAGATTCCAATTGTTCAGTTCCAACAGTAACCCTTTTTTCTGGTGTTCTTGACAGAAAATAAAGTTCTAATCTCATTCAAACAAAAAAGGTAATGGTTCATATAGTACATTTTTGTTATTTTTTTTAACTGGGAAATCAACAGTTTTTACATTTGAGGTCATTCATTTACTCCACCAATTAGCACTGATAGAGCAGCTTGCTATGGAATGGGTTAGAAAGTTGTTGACATGTTTGATTGGTCAGATAGGCCTAAATGCAGGTGTGAGATGTGACTGAAATGTTTTACTAAAATTGAATTATAAGTGAAATAAATCAAATCAAATCAAATTTTATTGGTCACATACACATGGTTAGCAGATTCCCAGATGGCGTAGCAGTCTTTTGTCCTCGTCTTGTCGTGTCCCGTGTATATATATATTTATATATTTTTCTTTGCATATCTTTTTTATATATTCTTCTAAAACTCAACTTCAAAACACTCTCCTGCAACCCGCCTCACCCAATGTGGTGCGGATCAGTTTTTTTCTAAAGTATTATTCACCTCGAATCTGAAATCCCCCAACAGAAGCTAGCCTGCTCACTAGCTACTAGCTAGTAGTCAGCAGCTAACCTTTAGCTCGGAAAAATCTCGCCAGTCTGTACAACGCGACTCAAACCAGAGCGTTCCGGACCTATTTTCTCTCCATATCCACGGATTCCTACCACAAGCTCTGGACATTTTCACCTGGATCTTCGCAGCTAGCTAGCTGCTATCTGAGTACTGGCTAATGTCGGTCCCAGAGCAAGCACCAATTAGCCTGAAGCTAGCCTATGCTAGGCCCTTCTCCCGTTTAGCTAAAGAGGCCCATCAGCCACTCCTGGGCTACAATACACGGACCCCCAATCCTTCACGACTGGACTACAACGTTATCTGCTCGAGGTGGTACTCAACTAGCCTCTACATCGCGACCACCCCTGAATCTAGAGCATATTGGACTGTTAGCTGTATAGATCCATCGGCCAATTTCTTGGGCCACTATACTTGTTTTGCCAAGTGTACTCGGACCCCTCTGCTACTCGGAACCCTACTAATCCATCACGACCGACGTCTACCAACGTCACTGCATGCGAAGGCCAAAACAGACTTTCCTCCGTTGAGACGTCCCTCTAAGGCCCTTCTGCTCGCTTGCTAGCCCCAGTCTGCTAGCTGTCTGAATCGCTGTGTCTCCAGCCAGCCCAACCACTCACTGGACCCCTATTGATCACCCGGCTACGCATGCCTCTCCCTAATATCAATATACCTTGCCCATTACTGTCCTGGTTAGTGATTATTGTCTTATTTCACAATTCGAACTTCTACTTTTAAAAATCCATCTTTCCAGAAACAAGTCTCTCACTGTTGCCGCTTGCTATAGACTGCCCTCTGCCTCCAGCTGTGCCCTGGACACCATATGTGAATTGATTGCCCCCCATTTATCTTCAGAGCTCATGCTGCTAGGTGACCTAAACTGTGACATGCTTAACACCCCGGCCATCCTACAATCTAAGTTTGATGCCCTCAATCTTACACAAATTATCAATGAACCCACCAGGTACAACCCCAAATCCGTAAACATGGGCACCCTCATAGATATCATCCTATCCAACTTGCCCTCCAAATACACCTCTGCTGTTTTCAACCAAGATCTCAGCAATCACTGCCTCATTGCCTGCATCCGTATCGGGTCTGCGGTCAAACGACCACCCCTCATCACTGTCAAACGCTCCCTAAAACACTTCAGCGAGCAGGCTGTCCTAAACAACCAGGCCCAGGTATCCTGGAAGGATATTAACCTCATCCTGCCAGTAGAGGATGCCTGGTTATTCTTTAAAAGTGCCTTCCTCGCCATCTTAAATAAGCACGCCTCGTTCAAAAAAATGTAGAACCAGGAACAGATATAGCCCTTGGTTCTCTCCAGACCTGACTGCCCTTGACCAGCACAAAAACATCCTGTGGCATACTACATTAGCATCGAACAGCCCCCGTGATAGTGATATGCAACTTTTCAGGGAAGTTAAGAACAAATATACACAGGCAGTTAGGAAAGCTAAGGCTAGCTTTTTCAAGCAGAAATGTGCATCCTGTAGCACAAACTCAAAAAAGTTCTGGGACACTGTAAAGTTCATGGAGAATAAGAGCATCTCCTCCCAGCTGCCCACTGCATTTAGGCTAGGAAACACTGTTACCACCAATAAATCCACTATAGTTGAGAATTTCAATAAGCATTTTTCTACGGCTGGCCATGCTTTCCACCTGGCTACTCCTACCCCGGTCAACAGCCCTGCACTCCCCACAGCAACTAGCCCAAACCTCCCCCACTTCTCACCCAAATCCAGATAACTGATTTTCTGAAAGAGCTGCAAAATCTGGACCCCTACAAATCAGCCGGGCTAGACAATCTGGAACCTCTCTTTCTAAAATGATCTGCCGAAATTGTTGCAATCCCTATTACTAGCCTGTTCAACCTCTCTTTCGTATCATCTGAGATTCACAAAGATTGGAAAGCTGCCACGGTCATCCCCCTCTTCAAAGGTCATCCCCCTCTAGACCCAAACTACGACAGACCTATATCTATTTTACTCTGTCTTTCTAAGGTCTTCGAAAGCCAAGTTAACAAACAGATTACCGACCATTTCGAATCCCACCCTACCTTCCCAGCTGTGCAATCTGGTTTCAGAGCTGGTCATGGGGTGCACCTCAGCCACACTCAAGGTCCTAAACGATATCATAACCGCCACCGATAAGAGACATTACTGTGCAGCCGTATTCATCAACCTGGCTAAGGCTTTCGACTCTGTCAATCACCACATTCTTATTGGCAGACTCAACAGCCTTGGTTTCTCAAATGATTGCCTCACCTAGTTCACCAACTACTTCTCTGATAGAGTTCAGTATGTCAAATCGGAGGGCCTGTTGTCCGGACCTCTGGCAGCCTCTATGGGGGTGCCACAGGGTTCAATTCTCGGGCCGACTCTCTTCTCTGTATACATCAATGATGTCGCTGCTTGCTGCTGGTGATTCGTTGTTCCACCTCTACGCAGACGACACCATTCTGTATACCTCTGGCCCTTCTTGGACACTGTGTTAACTAACCTCCAGATTATCTTCAATGCCAAACAAACTCTCCTTCCGTGGCCTCCAACCGCTCTTAAATGCAAGTAAAACTAAATGCATGCTCTTCAACCAATCGCTGCCTGCTCCTACCCGCCCATCCAGCATCACTACTCTGGACGGTTCTGACGGTTCTGACTTACACAACTACAAAAATCTAGGTTTTAGACTGTAAACTCTCCTTCCAGACTCACATTAAACATCTCCAATCCAAAATTAAATATAGAATCGGCTTCCCATTTCGCAACAAAGCATCCTTCACTCATGCTGCCAAAAATACCCTTGTAAAATTGAACATCCTACCGATCCTCGACTTCGGCGATGTCATTTACAAAATAGCCTCCAACACTCTACTCAACAAATTGGATGCAGTCTACTACAGTGCCATCCGTTTTGTCATCAAAGCCCCATATACTATCCACCACTGCGACCTGTACACTCTCGTTGGCTGGCCCTTGCTTCATACTCGTCATCAAACCCACTGGCTCCAGGTCATCTACAAGTCTCTGCTAGGTAAAGCACCGCCTTATCTCAGCTCACTGGTCACCATAGCAGCACCCACCCGTAGCACACGGTCCAGCAGGTATATCTCACTGGTCATCCCAAAAGTCAATTCTTCCTTCGGCCGCCTCTCCTTCCAGTTCCCTGCTGCCAATGACTGTAACGAACTGCAAAAATCACTAAGCTGGAGACTCTTACCTCCATCACTAGCTTTAAACACCAGCTGTCAGAGCAGCTCACAGATCACTGTACCTGTACACAGCTCATCTGTAAATAGCCCATCCAATCTACCTCATCCTCATACTGTATTTATTTATTTAGCTTGCTCCTTTGCACCCCAATAACTCTACTTGCACATTCATCTTCTGCACATTCTACCATTCCAGGTTTTAATTGCTATATTGTAATTACTTTGGCACCATAGCCTATTTATTGCCTTACCTCTCTTATCCTACCTCATTTGCACATGCTGTATATAGACTTTTTCTACTGTATTATTGATTGTATGTTTGTTTATTTCATGTGTAACTCTGTGTTGTCGTATGTGTCAAACTGCTTTGCTTTATCCTGGCCAGGTCGCAGTTGCAAATGGGAACTTGTTCTCAACTAGCCTACCTGGTTAAATAAAGGTGAAGAAAAAAAGACGTTAATGCGAGTGTAGCGAAATGCTTGTGCTTCTAGTTCCGACCATGCAGTAATATCTAACAAGTAATCTAACAATTTCACAACAACTACTTTTTACACACAAGTGTAAAGGAATGAATAAGAATATGTACATATAAATATATAGATGAGCGATGGCCGAACGGCATAGTCAAGATGCAGTAGATGGTATAGAGTACAGTATATAAATATGAGATGAGTAATGTAGGGTATGTAAACATTATATAAAGTGGCATAGTTTAAAGTGACTAGTGATACATTTATTACATCCAATTTTTTATTCGGAGTCGGAGGTTTACACACACATATATATATATATATACTGTATGTTTATTTTCACATACACTGGATACGTAGTGAAATGTGTTGTTTTACAGGGTCAGCCACATTAGTATGGCACCCCTGGAGCAAATTAGGTTTAAGTGAGACGGCTGCTTCACTACCTCATTTCTTGACCGCAAAAAGACCAAACAGTTATAATATTAGATTAAAACATAATAATTTCAAACATTTGTATATGATCACGTCTCTCTATTCTGCATGATAATACTTGGGAACAGAATTCTTAAATTAAAATCACTTGTCTGAGACCTGATGACTCGTGTAAGCTCCCACAAGCTAACATCTCGGCTTTATCTCAGCGGGGTGAACACTATCTTCAGTCATACGGGTGACCCAGGCTCGATATCCAGTCGGTCACAAAGAGGGTGGAGGCAAGTGGGACAGGAGAAAGGGCTTACTGAGTCACACAGAGGTGCTGTCACAGCTAATGACTCACCACTCACCAATCAGGTAGTGATGCAGCCGTCTCCTCCTCTTCCTCCTCAATGCCAGACCTGCCCAATCACACACAGATTAGCTGTGTTTGTCCTTCCTGTGTCATACTTCTCTCTCTTCACCCTGGCTATGGTCTGTCTGTCTGTTGCCTTTGTGTCCTACCTCTGTTTCTCTATCGGGTCGTCCTATCCCATCCCTCTATCATTCATCATCCCTCTCTCTTTCTTTGTCACGGTAACGGAATTTTGCTGAGACTACGATTGTTCACTTAAATTGTATGCCAGACAAAAAACATTGATTTCAAAGTTTAACAAACCATACAACTCTATGCACAAGGACTACCTTTATCAATTTACACAAAACATTTTACAGATTCAAAGTTTGGTAACAGAATTTATATAAAATCTCCCTCCCTGTTTTTATGTGTCCAAGTTTTCCAAAACCTCTGCTAAATATCTTCTCTGAATTAAGATTAGTGTTGTCTGCCGAAACAATGGGGTGTCAACTATGACATGACACATTGACTTTGAAAACATCTATTTTGGTTATTGAACTTTTCACGGTTTACATCTGTTGAAGGAAAGGCGGACCAAAACGCGGCGTCGTTTGTGTTCATCTTGTTATTTAATTAAAGAAAGTACTGAACACTGAATACAAAAACAATAAACAAATGATGACCGTGAAGCTAAATGAGAACTGTGATGACACAAGTAATCAACATAAACAATCACCCACAAACAAACAGTGCAACCCAGGCTACCTAAGTATGATTCTCAATCAGAGACAACTAATGACACCTGCCTCTGATTGAGAACCATACTTGGCCGAAACATACAAATCCCCAAATCATAGAAAAACCAACATAGACTGCCCACCCAACTCACGCCCTTACCATACTAAATAAATACAAAACAAAGGAAATAAAGGTCAGAACGTGACAGAACTACAGTAAGTGAAGTCGATTTACACCCTTTAAGAAAATTGAGGTAATGGAATTTCATCATGGGTCCCTGATCTGTACTACACAGAAATGCATAATTATGCATAAATCCTAAATAGGTACACTAATGTATACATCTGTACAGTGGCTTGCGAAAGAATTCACCCCCTTGGTATTTTCCCTATTTTGTTGCCTTACAACCTGGAATAATTAAAATACATTTTTGGGGGTTTGTATCATTTCATTTACACAACATGTCTACCACTTTGAAGATGCAAAATATGTTTTATTGTGAAACAAACAAGAAATAAGACAAAAAAACATGTCTCTATAAGCTTGGCACATCTAGCCACTGGGATTTTTTCCCATTCTTCAAGGAAAAACTGCTCCAGCTCCTTCAAGTTGGATGGGTTCCGCTGATGTACAGCAATATTTAAGTCATACCACAGATTCTCAATTGGATTGAGGTCTGGGCTTTGGCTAGGCCATTCCAAGACATTTAAATGTTTCCCCTTAAACCACTCAAGTGTTGCTTTAGCAGTATGCTTAGTGTCATTGTCCTGCTGGAAGGTGAACCTCTGTCCCAGTCTCAAATCTCTGGAAGATTGAAACAGGTCTCCCTCAAGAATTTCCCTGTATTTAGCGCCATCCACCATTCCTTCAATTCTGACCAGTTTCCCAGTCCCTGCCGATGAAAAGCATCCCCACAGCACAGGATGGTGTTCTTGAAGTGATGAGAGGTGTTGGGTTTGCACCAGACATAGCGATTTTCTTGATGGCCAAAAAAAGCTACATTTTAGTCTCATCTGACCAGAGTACCTTCTTCCATATGTTTGGGGAGTCTTCCAGATGCATTTTGGCAAACAACAACCATGTTTGCTTATTTTTTTCTTTAAACAATGTCTTTTTTCTGGCCACTAAAGCACAGCTCTATGAAGTGTACGGCTTAAAGTGGTCCTATGGACAGATACTCCAATCTCCGCTGTGGAGCTTTGCAGCTCCTTCAGGGTTATCTTTGGTCTCTTTGTTGCCTCTCTGATTAATGCCCTCCTTGCTTGGTCCGTGAGTTTTGCTGGGCGGTCCTCTCTTGGCAGGTTTGTTGTGGTGCTCCGTGGCATGTTCAAACCCAACCCTGATCTGTACTTCTCCACAACTTTGTCCCTGACCTGTTTGGAGAGCTCTTTGGTCTTCATGGTTCTACTTGCTTGGTGGTGCCCCTTGCTTAGCGGTGTTGCAGAGTCTGGGGCCTTTCAGAACAGGTGTATATATACAGAGATCATGTGACACTTAGATTGCATACAGGTGGACTTTATTTAACTAATTATGTGACTTCTGAAGGTAATTGGTTGCAAAAGATCTTATTTAGGGGCTTCATAGCAAAGGGGGTGAATACTTATGCACATACCAATTTTATGTTTTTTATTTGTTTCATTTCACTTTACCAATTTGGACTATTTTGTGTGTCCATGGAATGAAATCCAAATAAAAATACATTTAAATTACAGGTTGTAATGCAACAAAATAGGAAAAATGCCAAGGGGGATGAATACTTTTGCAAGGCACTCTAATATCCTCCTGGCTATTATTTGAATGACATCTATGTTTCACAAGTTTGGACATCAAAGTACAGCCCTTTAGAACTCAATACAGAACAGTAGAGTAGAGTAGAATTCAGTACAGTACAGTATAGTAAAATAGAGTATAGTTCAGTAGAGTATACTTCAGTACAGTACAGTACATTATAGTGTACTAATCTCTAGTGTGCTCTACTGAGTACTGTACTGAACTCTACTGTACTGAACTATACTATACTGTACTGTGCTGTGTTGCACTGTACTGTATTGTACTGTACGGGGTGGCAGGGTAGCCTAGTGGTTAGAGTGTTGGACTAGTAACCGGAAGGTTGCGAGTTCAAACCCCCGAGCTGACAAGGTACAAATCTGTCGTTCTGCCCCTGAACAGGCAGTTAACCCACTGTTCCCAGGCCGTCATTGAAAATAAGAATTTGTTCTTAACTTTATTAAATAAAGGTAAAATAAATAAAATTAAAATAAACTGTGCTCTTCAAACATGTGAACCCAACTGTGATTTGTGATTACTTTGATTTCCCATGGTAGACAATTCAATAGTTTTAATCACTTAATACTTCATTAACAAAATTGATATCAGTAAAAACACTTCAACTAATTGATAGGTCTACCTTTTCCGGTTACTTCTGTGAATGTTCATTATCCTCCCTCCTCACGAGGGAGAGAAATTCGAAAATGCCTTAAATATGTGTGGGTTTTTGGTAAAGGAATTTCAAGGCACAAGGCAATGTTTCTTAAACTTGCAGAAGGCAGAAGAATTTCTACAAAACAAAATAGAAGTGTTCGAAATTAGCAGACGGGAGTCTTTACTTCAACATTATTGTGTTTAGATGTATTTCTGATACATTTGAAGTATTTTTCTGGTAGATGTTTTCTAAGACCCCTTTTCCATCTGTGTGACCAGAAATCAAAGCCTTTAATTATTCAACATTTTTAGGGGATAGAAAATGGTTGAAAAATGTATACAGTGCATTCGAAAAGTATTCAGACCCCTTGACTTTTTCCAAATGTTGTTACGTTACAGCCTTATTCTAAAATGTATTCAATTGTTTTTTTCTCCTCATCAATACCCTTATTCTAAAATGTTTTAAATCGGGGTTTTTTCTGTCACAAAATGCCCCATAATGACAAAGCAAAAACAGTTTTTTAGAAATCTGTTGTCCCTTGTGTTCTTTCACTCTATTCCTGGGGAATTTCCATCTTATCTATGACCAGGGAGCATTCCTGACATTCCAGACATTCTTCCTGGCACTGCAAGGGGTCCAGCCAGATGCAGGGGCGTCACTAGTACAAGACAGACACTGACACAGCCAGGGCTAGGCCAGGCCAGCTCGACCTGGCCCCACTAACACCAACACTGACCTTCTCATAGACCCACAGAGAGGGAGATGGAGTAGTGGAGAGAAAGAGAGTTGGGGAGAGAGAGATGGAGAAAGAGGGAGTGAAAGTGAGATGGGGAGAGGGAGATGGAGTAGTGGAGAGAGAGAGAGAGATGGAGAAAGAGTGAGTGAGAGAGAGATGGGGAGATGGTGAGTCAGGAAGAGATGGAGGTGAGGGATGGAGATAGAGGTATGGAGAAAGAAAGGGAGAGAAAGAAAAACAGAAAGCGAGGAAGACAAGGAGAGGACAGACAGAGAGGTGGAGACAGACAGAGAGAGTGGGCGGGTGTGTAATCGTAGTGTATGTAAACTGACACAAAAATAGAATGTTGAAGAATAACTTTCATTTCCAGCCCCTGACTCACTGCCTGATATTGTTAAAAGGAGGCCAGTAAAGAGTTTGTTGCTCTTCCGGCAGAAGTTGTGTGTAATTGGGAGCATTAGTGGGGTCAAAGTGCGTATAAACATTATTCACTAGAATAGAAGAGTTAAGATGACTGTTACTGAACTGATCATGATGAATGTGGTTAAGTGGCTTCATACAAAACTTAGTGAGTTTCAATTGTTGTTACTGTACAGGTGAGACCGTGAGAGTTGAGAGAAATGGGGGCAGAGGTCAAACACAATGAAAGATGTTTTCCTGGAAGATATCTTTAAACGGAAAAATACCCGAAATTCATTATTACTAAGTCTGATAATGATTAATGAGGGGAATGCAGGCGGAATGCACGCTACCCTATTACATCATTGATATTAAGGAAGTAGGAAATGATTGGACAGGTCAGGGTGTATGTAAACATTGACGTTTGTCTTTACACAGTATCATGTAAGTAACATATAAATGCAAACTCATACATTGAGGGTTAATATAATCTCTACAAACAAAGATTTACAATTGGGGTTTATGATGAAACATGAAGATAATTCACAGATTCTGCAGTTAATTCACACACAGACAGGAAATAGAAAAATGAACAGGTACACATGCAGTCATAAAAACTTGAATAAATCCTTGTTATCTGCTGTTGTTATCTGTGTGTGATTTATGATGCCTGGCGTTTAGTGGGTTCTATTGTAATGGCCGGTGATGGAAGGACTGATGTGCGTCAGTGTGGACAGACACCCAACCAGGACCTGTCAGATGTGTGGGGAGGGGAGAAGGAGGAGGGGGGGAGGAGGAGAGGTAGAGGAGGAGGGGTTATAAATGGTTTAAATGGTAGATTACTGAGGTGGTGTGAGCTCTAATTACTCTGTAACAGACGTAAGCATGTGTGTGTGAGTGTGTGTGTGTGTGTGTGGAGGGGGGGGCACGTTGACACGGTTACTCAGTGGGACAGACTGCGACGTCACAGAATTCCTGCTTCCTTTGTCCGTCTGCCCTCCTCCTCTCCTCCCCCTGTGGTGTTTGTCAGCAACTCTCAGCTTCCGTAGAATAACATCAGACTCAGTGTGTGGCTGACGCAGGGAGCATGGCACAGAGAGCAGAGGTGGTCAGCTCTGTTACACTACACACACACTCACTCACACTCACAGAGACGGTGAGAGAAGACTGACAAAGAGAGAGAATGCTCAAGTAAAGTCTCCTGGGTGACTTTGCTACACGCTTAAGAATGTGCTAAAAATAAGACCCCTTTTCACTCTCTCTTTTTATTTTCTCTGTCTTTCTCTTTTTGCAAGTAGACCTTCTAGAGTTGCAGTGTGGGGTCACTCTGGGGAGATGTTGTAGCAGCCAGCCAGGCCAGCTGATGAAAATTATCAACTGTTACTGGGCTGCTGAGGAAGTTGTGTTGAGTTGTATTGTTATATTGTGGGGTGCTGTCTTGTGTTTTTGTATGTGTCGTTTTTGTTGTTTGGACTTCTTGTCTTTACAGATAATTAAGCCTTCAGTAAAAGTATGGCTACTGTCTAGCATGTTACACTTCTATTGTATTAAAGGCACACCTGCAGGAGGGGAAGAGAGAGAGAGAAAGGGTAAGATGAAGGTAAGAGAGATTCAGAAGAGATGGACAGAGAAAGGCAAAGATGGACAGAGAAGGTAAGATAGATGGAAGAGATGGAGAGAGAGAGATGCAGACAGGACACACACAATGACAAGGGAGGAAAGAATGTTTCGGGCGACTGAGAATGGCGGTGAGAGGAGAGGGAGCTCTGAGACTGGCGTGGCTTCCCCAGCGCATTAACACTGGCCCGAGATGGAGAGAGCGAGAGGGAGGGAGACAGCCGGGCAGATGGAAAGAGTGTTTGCACAGTAAAAAGTTCCTTTTTGCGTGGGTTGCCTGCTTCTCCCCTCCCTTCCCCCCATCCTTCCTCCTCTCCCTCTCTGTCTCTGACCTATTGCTTCAACTCAATCATTCATAGATTTCTTCACTTGCAGACGCAAGACAACTTGGAAGGAGTGAGGGAGAAAGAGAGAGAGGGAACGTGAGCAGGAGAGCAACGCACAGCGAGAGGGAGGGAAGAACGGAGAGGGTTTTCGGCTGGCACTCACAGTCACACACACACACACACACACACTGTGTTCTGTCACATACCATAGAGTTCGGTTTAATAGAGAACAGACTTAAATGATGTTCATTCCTACCCTCGTTTCTCTCCCTCCCTCACTCTCTCTTTCATCCCTTCTTCCTTTGCAGAGAGAGAGTCTGTTAGCTGATAGAGGACAACTGTATTAATGATGCTGGTTAATGTCCTCTTCTAATGAGCCAATAAAAGGGAGCAGAGCAGATGCACCATATCACAACACCACCCAATACAGGACAACACAACACAATAACAGGACAACACAACCCAATACAGGACAACACAACACAGGACATCACAACACAATAACGCAAGACAACACAGGACAACACAAAACAACACAACACAGGACAAGCCAACACAGGACAACACCACCCAATACAGGACATCACCACCCAATACAGGACAACACTACCCAATACAGGACAACACAACCCAATACAGGACAACACAACACAATACAGGACAACACAACCCAATACAGGACAACACAACACAATACAGGACAACACAACCCAATACAGGACAACACCACCCAATACAGGACAACACAACCCAATACAGGACAACACAACACAGGACATCACAACCCAATACAGGACAACACAACACAATACAGGACAACACCACCCAATACAGGACAACACAAGACAGGACATCACAACCCAATACAGGACAACACAGGACAACACAAAACAACACAACACAGGACATCACAACCCAATACAGGACAACACAGGACAACACAAAACAACACAACACAGGGCATCACAACCCAATACAGGACAATACAGGACAACACAAAACAACACAACACAGGACTTGCCAACACAGGACAACACAACACAGGACATCACAACACAATAACGCAAGACAACACAGGACAACACAAAACAACACAACACAGGACAAGCCAACACAGGACAACACAACACAGGACAACACAACACAGGGCAACACAACCCAGGACAACCCAACACAGGACATCACAACACAATAACGCAAGACAACACAGGACAACACAAAACAACACAACACAGGACAAGCCAACACAGGACAACACAACACAGGACAACACAACACAGGACAACACAACACAGGGCAACACAACCCAGGACAACCCAACACAGGACAACACAACACAGGACAACACAACACAGGGCAACACAACCCAGGACAACCCAACACAGGACAACACAACACAGGACAACCCAGCACAACACAGTCAACACAACACAGGACAACCCAACACAGGACAACACAGGACAACCAAACACAACACAGGACAACACAGGACAACACAACACAGGACAACACAGGACAACACAACACAGGACAACACAACACAGGACAACACAGGACAACACAACACTGGACAATCCAACACAGGATAACACAATACAGGACAACCAAACACAACACAGGACAACCAAACACAACACAGGACAACCCAACACAGGACAACACAACACAGGACAACCAAACACAGGACAACCAAACACAACACAACACAGGACAATCCAACACAGGATAACACAACATAGGACAACCAAACACAACACAACACAGGACAACACAACACAGGACAACCAAACACAACACAGGACAACACAACACAGGACAATCCAACACAGGACAACACAACACAGGACAACACAACACAGGACAACCAAACAAACACAGGACAACACAACACAGGACAATCCAACACAGGACAATACAACACAGGACAACCAAACACAACACAGGACAACACAACACAGGACAACACAACACAGCCATATCTGCATGTTGAAGGCAGAGAGAGACAAATGGAAAGGAAGAGATAATAACCTGAAAATCACATCCGTGGGGAGTTTTCCTAACTAAACTTGCCAGAGGTGAAGGGGGGTGAATGGGCGGGAGCAGGGGGGTAGGAGGTGGAGGAGGAGGGGGGGGGGTTGTTGTATATCTCTTGGACGGAAGACATCAGCACATTAACTGTGATCACTGACCGTGAGAAAGAGAGAGTGAGAGACGTCACTTTATTGCCCAATGACTATCATCCCCGTGTCACTATTCTCTTTTTCCCAAAAAACATCAACACACTCACTTGCTCTTTGACGTACGTAGATGCATAAAGGGCATGTGGGGAGAGGGGGTAGGGGGGGGGGAATGATGGTGTATGTAGGGGGGTGGTGAGTTAGGGTTACCAGGACAGGTGGTCAGATAGGATGCCCTACGGGAATCATGCACTCTGAGGCAGGAATAGAAGGATGGCGTGAGGGAGGGGATGGAGGGAGAGATGCCTGAGAGGAGTGAGGCGGAGGTTATGGAGAGAGTTAAGGGGTTGTCCATCTACCCAGTCATAGTAGAGTAAACATTAACAGTAGTATACTATGTCGGCCTCTCGTCCGTTCCCTTTGAGTGTAAACGCTGTTTATTCTAAAGCTTGGTGGAATTACCTGGAGGAGGAAATGGTGGAGCAATATCAGCATGATGAAATGATTGGCTCCTAAAATCACGTTTGCAATTGGAGCTTCCTGTGTTTCCAGCGTTGCATCATATTCAACATTCCCTCTGTTTACACATCCAAGGTTGTGGGGTCGGCAGGATCAGAGCCGTAACCTTCACCTCCATTACACTACAGTCACTTACAGTAACCAATGATGTCATTTAGAACAGGAGTTTTACACTACAGAAACCAATTGGAATACCAGAAGGGTTATTTGGACAATACCAACATATTCAAATGTAAATGTAAAAAGTATGATAAATATTATGAAATGATTCAAATGTGCCCTTATTGTATACCAGGGATGATCAACTCCCAGCCAATAAGAGCACAAGGATCAAACCCAGCAGACACGCTGACCCATCAAAAGGCTTCATATGACAGTAAGGAAACCATGTAAGAGTCAGTCGCGTGCAGAACTACACAGCGGTTTGTCAAGGCTACGCAAAGATTGACTAACCCGGTAAAGTTGGACTAAGTGAGTCAGGTTTGTCTGGCCAGAAGGGCAAGGGAAGGCCATGTCACAGGTTCCCTACTCTCACTCTCTGATGTCTTACTAATGTTTCATACACACATGGACACGGACACAGTCACAGACATATGAAGGGCTGTAGTACGAGGTGACACAGTCACAGACATATGGAGGGCTGTAGTACGCCGTGACACAGTCAAAGACATATGGAGGGCTGTAGTACGCCATGACACAGTCACAGACATATGGAGGGCTGTAGTACGCCGTGACACAGTCAAAGACATATGGGGGGCTGTAGTTCGTGGTGACACAGTCACAGATATAGGGAGGGCTGTAGTACGCCGTGACACAGTCACAGAAATATGGAGGGCTGTAGTAAGCCGTGACACAGTCACAGACATGTGGAGGGCTGTAGTAAGCCATGACACAGTCACAGACATAGGGAGGGCTGTAGTACGGCGTGACACTGTCACAGACATATGGTGGGATGTAGTAAGCCGTGACACAGTCACAGACATATGGAGGGCTGTAGTAAGCCGTGACACAGTCACAGACAAATGGAGGGCTGCCGTAAGCCGTGACACAGTCACAAACATGTGGAGGGCTGTAGTAAGCCGTGACACAGTCACAGACAAAGGGAGGGCTGTAGTCCGCCGTGACACAGTCACAGACATAGGGAGGGCTGTAGTATGTGGTGACACAGTCACAGACATAGGGAGGGCTGTAGTACGCCGTGACACAGTCATAGACATAGGGAGGGCTGTAGTACACCGTGACACAGTCACAGACAAACGGAGGGCTGTAGTACGCAGTGACACAGTCACAGACATATGGAGGGCTGTAGTATGTGGTGACACAGTCACAGACATAGGGAGGGCTGTTGTACGCCGTGACACAGTCATAGACATATGGAGGGCTGTAGTACACCGTGACACAGTCACAGACATATGGAGGGCTGTAGTACGCCGTGACACAGTCATAGACATAGGGAGGGCTGTGGTACACCGTGACACAGTCACAGATATAGGGAGGGCTGCAGTACGTGGTGACACAGTCACAGACATAGGGAGGGCTGTAGTAAGCTGCGACACAGTCACAGACATATGGAGGGCTGTAGTAAGCCGTGACACAGTCACAGACATATGGAGGGCTGCAGTAAGCCGTGACACAGTCACAGACATATGGAGGGCTGTAGTACGCCGTGACACAGTCACAGACATATGGGGGGCTGTAGTTCGTGGTGACACAGTCACAGATATAGGGAGGGCTGTAGTACGCCGTGACACAGTCACAGAAATATGGAGGGCTGTAGTAAGCCGTGACACAGTCACAGACATGTGGAGGGCTGTAGTAAGCCATGACACAGTCACAGACATAGGGAGGGCTGTAGTACGGCGTGACACTGTCACAGACATATGGAGGGATGTAGTAAGCCGTGACACAGTCACAGACATATGGAGGGCTGTAGTAAGCCGTGACACAGTCACAGACAAATGGAGGGCTGCCGTAAGCCGTGACACAGTCACAAACATGTGGAGGCCTGTAGTAAGCCGTGACACAGTCACAGACAAAGGGAGGGCTGTAGTCTGCCGTGACACAGTCATAGACATAGGGAGGGCTGTAGTACACCGTGACACAGTCACAGACAAACGGAGGGCTCTAGTACGCCGTGACACAGTCACAGACATATGGAGGGCTGTAGTATGTGGTGACACAGTCACAGACATAGGGAGGGCTGTTGTACGCCGTGACACATTCATAGACATAGGGAGGGCTGTGGTACACCGTGACACAGTCACAGATATAGGGAGGGCTGCAGTACGTGGTGACACAGTCACAGACATAGGGAGGGCTGGAGTAAGCCGCTACACAGTCACAGACATGTGGAAGGCTGTAGTAAGCTGTGACACAGTCACAGACATATGGAGGGCTGTAGTAAGCCGTGACACAGTCACAGACATATGGAGGGCTGCAGTAAGCCGTGACACAGTCATAGACATAGGGAGGGCTGTAGTATGTGGTTACACAGTCACAGACATAGGGAGGGCTGTAGTACGCCGTAACACAGTCATAGACATAGGGAGGGCTGTAGTACGCCGTGACACAGTCACAGACATAGGGAGGGCGGTATGTACGTGGTGACACAGTCACAGACATAGGGAGGGCTGTAGTAAGACGTGACAGAGTCACAGATATATGGAGGGCTGTAGTAAGCTGCGACACAGTCACAGACATATGAAGGGCTGTAGGACGCTGTGACACATTCACAGACATATGGAGGGCTGTAGTAAGCCGTGACAGAGTCACAGATATATGGAGGGCTGTAGTAAGCTGCGACACAGTCACAGACATTTGGAGGGCTGTAGTACGCCGTGACACATTCACAGACATATGGAGGAATGAGGTACGTGGTGACACAGTCACAGTCATAGGGAGGGCTGTAGTACGCAGTAACACAGTCATAGACATAGGGAGGGCTGTAGTACGCCGTTACACAGTCACAGACATAGGGAGGGCGTTATGTAGGTGGTGACACAGTCACAGACATAGGCAGGGCTGTAGTAAGCCGTGACACAGTCACAGACATAGGGAGGGCTGTAGTAAGCTGCGACACAGTCACAGACATATGAAGGGCTGTAGTACGCCGTGACACATTCACAGACATATGGAGGAATGTAGTACGTGGTGACACAGTCACAGACAAAAGGAGGGCTGTAGTACGCCGTGCCAAAGTCACAGACATAGGGAGGGCTGTATAGTACGCAGTGACACAGTCACAGACATAGGGAGGGCTGTAGTACATGTTGACACAGTCATAGATATAGGGAGGGCTGTAGTATGCCGTGACACAGTCACAGACATATGGAGGGCTGTAGTATGTGGTGACACAGTCACAGACATATGAAGGGCTGTAGTATGCCGTGACACAGTCACAGACATATGGTGGGCTGTAGTCCGCCGTGACACAGTCACAGACAAATGGAGGGCTGTAGTACGCCGTGACACAGTCACAGACATATGGAGGGCTGCAGTAAGCCGTGACACAGTCATAGACATAGGGAGGGCTGTAGTATGTGGTTACACAGTCACAGACATAGGGAGGGCTGTAGTACGCCGTGACACAGTCACAGACATGTGGAGGGCTGTAGTACGCCGTGACACAGTCAAAGATATATGGGGGGCTGTAGTTCGTGGTGACACAGTCACAGACATATGGAGGGCTGTAGTAAGCCATGACACAGGCACAGACAAGTGGAGGGCTGTAGTACGTGGTGACACAGTCACAGACATATGGAGGGCTGTAGTATTTGGTGACACAGTCACAGACATATGAAGGGCTGTAGTCCGCTGTGACATAGTCAAAGACAAATGGGGGGCTGTAGTTCGTGGTGACACAGTCACAGACATAGAGAGGGCTGTAGTATGCCGTGACACAGTCACAGACATAGGGAGGGCTGTAGTACGCCGTGACACAGTCACAGACATATGGAGGGCTGTAGTAAGCCATGACACAGTCACAGACATGTGGAGGGCTGTAGTAAGCCATGACACAGTCACAGAAATAGGGAGGGCTGTAGTACGGCGTGACACTGTCACAGACATATGGAGGGCTGTAGTCCGCCGTGACACAGTCACAGACATGTGCAGGGCTGTAGTACGAAGTCACAGTCACAGACATGTGGAGGGCTGTAGTAAGCCGTGACACTGTCACAGACAAATGGAGGGCTGCCGAAAGCCGTGACACAGTCACAGACATGTGGAGGGCTGTAGTAAGCCTTGACACAGTCACAGACATAGGGAGGGCTGTAGTACGCCATGACACAGTCACAGACATACGGAGGGCTGTAGTATGTGGTGACACAGTCACAGACATAGAGAGGGCTGTAGTAAGCTTCGACAAGGTCTCAGACATATGGAGGGCTGTAGAAGCTGTGACACAGTCACAGACACAAGGAGTGCTGTAGTAAGCCGCGACACAGTCACAGACATATGGAGGGCTGTAGTACGTCGTGACAAATTCACAGACATATGGAGGGCTGTAGTACGTGGTGACACAGTCACAGAAATATGGAGGGCTGTAGTAAGCCATGACACAGTTACAGACATAGGGAGGGCTGTAGTACGGCGTGACACTGTCACAGACATATGGAGGGCTGTAGTAAGCCGTGACACAGTCACAGACACATGGAGGGCTGTACATTTACATTACATTTAAGTCATTTGGCAGACGCTCTTAGTAAGAGCTGTAGTAAGCCATGACACAGTCACAGACATAGGGAGGGCTGTAGTACGCCGTGACACAGTCACAAACATGTGGAGGGCTGTAGTAAGACCTGACACAGTCACAGACAAAGGGAGGGATGTGGTATCCCGTGACACAGTCACAGAAATAGGGAGGGCTGTAGTACGCCGTGACACCGTCATAGACATAGGGAGGGCTGTAGTACGCCGTGAGACAGTCACAGAAATATGGAGGGCTGTAGTAAGCCGTGACACAGTCACAGACATAGGGAGGGCTGTAGTACGGTGTGACACTGTCACAGACATATGGAGGGATGTAGTAAGCCGTGACACAGTCACAGACATATGGAGGGCTGTAGTAAGCCGTGACACAGTCACAGACAAATGGAGGGCTGCTGTAAGCCGTGACACAGTCACAAACATGTGGAGGGCTGTAGTAAGCAGTGACACAGTCACAGACAAAGAGAGGGCTGTGTGACACAGTCACAGACAAACGGAGGGCTGTAGTACGCCGTGACACAGTCACAGACATATGGAGGGCTGTAGTATGTGGTGACACAGTCACAGACATAGGGAGGGCTGTTGTACACCGTGACACAGTCACAGATATAGGGAGGGCTGCAGTACGTGGTGATACAGTCACAGACATAGGGAGGGCTGGAGTAAGCCGCTACAAAGTCACAGACATGTGGAAGGCTGTAGTAAGCTGCGACACAGTCACAGACATATGGAGGGCTGTAGTAAGCCGTGACACAGTCACAGACATATGGAGGGCTGCAGTAAGCCGTGACACAGTCACAGACATAGGGAGGGATGTAGTACGCCGTGTCACAGTCACAGACATAGGGAGGGCTGTAGTACGCCGTAACACAGTCATAGACATAGGGAGGGCTGTAGTACGCCGTGACACAGTCACAGACATAGGGAGGGCGGTATGTACGTGGTGACACAGTCACAGGCATAGGGAGGGCTGTAGTAAGCCGTGACACAGTCACAGACATATGGAGGGCTGTAGTACGCCGTGACACAGTCACAGACTTATGGAGGGGTGTAGTACGCCGTGACACAGTCACAGACTTATGGAGGGGTGTAGTACGAGGTGACACAGTCACAGACATATGGAGGGCTGTAGTACGCCGTGACACAGTCAAAGACATATGGAGGGCTGTAGTACGCCATGACACAGTCACAGACATATGGAGGGCTGTAGTACGCCGTGACACAGTCAGAGACATATGGGGGGCTGTAGTTCGTGGTGACACAGTCACAGATATAGGGAGGGCTGTAGTACGCCGTGACACAGTCACAGAAATATGGAGGGCTGTAGTAAGCCGTGACACAGTCACAGACATGTGGAGGGCTGTAGTAAGCCATGACACAGTCACAGACATAGGGAGGGCTGTAGTACGGCGTGACACTGTCACAAACATATGGAGGGATGTAGTAAGCCGTGACACAGTCACAGACATATGGAGGGCTGTAGTAAGCCGTGACACAGTCACAGACAAATGGAGGTCTGCCGTAAGCCGTGACACAGTCACAAACATGTGGAGGGCTGTAGTAAGCCGTGACACAGTCACAGACAAAGGGAGGGCTGTAGTCCGCCGTGACACAGTCACAGACATAGGGAGGGCTGTAGTACACCGTGACACAGTCACAGACAAACGGAGGGCTGTAGTACGCCGTGACACAGTCACAGACATATGGAGGGCTGTAGTATGTGGTGACACAGTCACAGACATAGGGAGGGCAGTAGTACGCCGTGACACAGTCATAGACATAGGGAGGGCTGTAGTACACCGTGACACAGTCACAGACAAACGGAGGGCTGTAGTACGCCGTGACACAGTCACAGACATATGGAGGGCTGTAGTATGTGGTGACACAGTCACAGACATAGGGAGGGCTGTTGTACGCCGTGACACAGTCATAGACATATGGAGGGCTGTAGTACACCGTGACACAGTCACAGACATATGGAGGGCTGTAGTACGCCGTGACACAGTCACAGACAAACGGAGGGCTGTAGTACGCCGTGACACAGTCACAGACATATGGAGGGCTGTAGTATGTGGTGACACAGTCACAGACATAGGGAGGGCTGTTGTACGCCGTGACACAGTCATAGACATAGGGAGGGCTGTGGTACACCGTGACACAGTCACAGATATAGGGAGGGCTGCAGTACGTGGTGACACAGTCACAGACATAGGGAGGGCTGTAGTAAGCTGCGACACAGTCACAGACATATGGAGGGCTGTAGTAAGCCGTGACACAGTCACAGACATATGGAGGGCTGCAGTAAGCCGTGACACAGTCACAGACATATGGAGGGCTGTAGTATGCCGTGACACAGTCACAGACATATGGGGGGCTGTAGTTCGTGGTGACACAGTCACAGATATAGGGAGGGCTGTAGTACGCCGTGACACAGTCACAGAAATATGGAGGGCTGTAGTAAGCCGTGACACAGTCACAGACATGTGGAGGGCTGTAGTAAGCCATGACACAGTCACAGACATAGGGAGGGCTGTAGTACGGCGTGACACTGTCACAGACATATGGAGGGATGTAGTAAGCCGTGACACAGTCACAGACATATGGAGGGCTGTAGTAAGCCGTGACACAGTCACAGACAAATGGAGGGCTGCCGTAAGCCGTGACACAGTCACAAACATGTGGAGGCCTGTAGTAAGCCGTGACACAGTCACAGACAAAGGGAGGGCTGTAGTCTGCCGTGACACAGTCATAGACATAGGGAGGGCTGTAGTACACCGTGACACAGTCACAGACAAACGGAGGGCTCTAGTACGCCGTGACACAGTCACAGACATATGGAGGGCTGTAGTATGTGGTGACACAGTCACAGACATAGGGAGGGCTGTTGTACGCGTGACACAGTCATAGACATAGGGAGGGCTGTGGTACACCGTGACACAGTCACAGATATAGGGAGGGCTGCAGTACGTGGTGACACAGTCACAGACATAGGGAGGGCTGCAGTAAGCCGTGACACAGTCATAGACATAGGGAGGGCTGTAGTATGTGGTTACACAGTCACAGACATAGGGAGGGCTGTAGTACGCCGTAACACAGTCATAGACATAGGGAGGGCTGTAGTAAGCTGCGACACAGTCACAGACATATGGAGGGCTGTAGTAAGCCGTGACACAGTCACAGACATATGGAGGGCTGCAGTAAGCCGTGACACAGTCATAGACATAGGGAGGGCTGTAGTATGTGGTTACACAGTCACAGACATAGGGAGGGCTGTAGTACGCCGTAACACAGTCATAGACATAGGGAGGGCTGTAGTACGCCGTGACACAGTCACAGACATAGGGAGGGCGGTATGTACGTGGTGACACAGTCACAGACATAGGGAGGGCTGTAGTAAGCCGTGACAGAGTCACAGATATATGGAGGGCTGTAGTAAGCTGCGACACAGTCACAGACATATGAAGGGCTGTAGGACGCTGTGACACATTCACAGACAAATGGAGGGCTGTAGTAAGCCGTGACAGAGTCACAGATATATGGAGGGCTGTAGTAAGCAGTGACACAGTCACAGACATATGGAGGGCTGTAGTACGCCGTGACACAGTCACAGACTTATGGAGGGGTGTAGTACGCCGTGACACAGTCACAGACTTATGGAGGGCTGTAGTACGCCGTGACACAGTCAAAGACATATGGAGGGCTGTAGTACGCCATGACACAGACATATGGAGGGCTGTAGTACGCCGTGACACAGTCAAAGACATATGGGGGGCTGTAGTTCGTGGTGACACAGTCACAGATATAGGGAGGGCTGTAGTACGCCGTGACACAGTCACAGAAATATGGAGGGCTGTAGTAAGCCGTGACACAGTCACAGACATGTGGAGGGCTGTAGTAAGCCATGACACAGTCACAGACATAGGGAGGGCTGTAGTACGGCGTGACACTGTCACAGACATATGGAGGGATGTAGTAAGCCGTGACACAGTCACAGACATATGGAGGGCTGTAGTAAGCCGTGACACAGTCACAGACAAATGGAGGGCTGCCGTAAGCCGTGACACAGTCACAAACATGTGGAGGGCTGTAGTAAGCCGTGACACAGTCACAGACAAAGGGAGGGCTGTAGTCCGCCGTGACACAGTCACAGACATAGGGAGGGCTGTAGTATGTGGTGACACAGTTACAGACATAGGGAGGGCTGTAGTACGCCGTGACACAGTCATAGACATAGGGAGGGCTGTAGTACACCGTGACACAGTCACAGACAAACGGAGGGCTGTAGTACGCCGTGACACAGTCACAGACATATGGAGGGCTGTAGTATGTGGTGACACAGTCACAGACATAGGGAGGGCTGTTGTACGCCGTGACACAGTCATAGACATATGGAGGGCTGTAGTACACCGTGACACAGTCACAGACATATGGAGGGCTGTAGTACGCCGTGACACAGTCACAGACAAACGGAGGGCTGTAGTACGCCGTGACACAGTCACAGACATATGGAGGGCTGTAGTATGTGGTGACACAGTCACAGACATAGGGAGGGCTGTTGTACGCCGTGACACAGTCATAGACATAGGGAGGGCTGTGGTACACCGTGACACAGTCACAGATATAGGGAGGGCTGCAGTACGTGGTGACACAGTCACAGACATAGGGAGGGCTGTAGTAAGCTGCGACACAGTCACAGACATATGGAGGGCTGTAGTAAGCCGTGACACAGTCACAGACATATGGAGGGCTGCAGTAAGCCGTGACACAGTCACAGACATATGGAGGGCTGTAGTACGCCGTGACACAGTCACAGACATATGGGGGGCTGTAGTTCGTGGTGACACAGTCACAGATATAGGGAGGGCTGTAGTACGCCGTGACACAGTCACAGAAATATGGAGGGCTGTAGTAAGCCGTGAAACAGTCACAGACATGTGGAGGGCTGTAGTAAGCCATGACACAGTCACAGACATAGGGAGGGCTGTAGTACGGCGTGACACTGTCACAGACATATGGAGGGATGTAGTAAGCCGTGACACAGTCACAGACATATGGAGGGCTGTAGTAAGCCGTGACACAGTCACAGACAAATGGAGGGCTGCCGTAAGCCGTGACACAGTCACAAACATGTGGAGGCCTGTAGTAAGCCGTGACACAGTCAGAGACAAAGGGAGGGCTGTAGTCTGCCGTGACACAGTCATAGACATGGGGAGGGCTGTAGTACACCGTGACACAGTCACAGACAAACGGAGGGCTCTAGTACGCCGTGACACAGTCACAGACATATGGAGGGCTGTAGTATGTGGTGACACAGTCACAGACATAGGGAGGGCTGTTGTACGCCGTGACACAGTCATAGACATAGGGAGGGCTGTGGTACACCGTGACACAGTCACAGATATAGGGAGGGCTGCAGTACGTGGTGACACAGTCACAGACATAGGGAGGGCTGGAGTAAGCCGCTACACAGTCACAGACATGTGGAAGGCTGTAGTAAGCTGCGACACAGTCACAGACATATGGAGGGCTGTAGTAAGCCGTGACACAGTCACAGACATAGGGAGGGCTGTAGTACGGCGTGACACTGTCACAGACATATGGAGGGATGTAGTAAGCCGTGACACAGTCACAGACATATGGAGGGCTGTAGTAAGCCGTGACACAGTCACAGACAAATGGAGGGCTGCCGTAAGCCGTGACACAGTCACAAACATGTGGAGGGCTGTAGTAAGCCGTGACACAGTCACAGACAAAGGGAGGGCTGTAGTCCGCCGTGACACAGTCACAGACATAGGGAGGGCTGTAGTATGTGGTGACACAGTTACAGACATAGGGAGGGCTGTAGTACGCCGTGACACAGTCATAGACATAGGGAGGGCTGTAGTACACCGTGACACAGTCATAGACATAGGGAGGGCTGTAGTAAGCTGCGACACAGTCACAGACATATGGAGGGCTGTAGTAAGCCGTGACACAGTCACAGACATATGGAGGGCTGCAGTAAGCCGTGACACAGTCATAGACATAGGGAGGGCTGTAGTATGTGGTTACACAGTCACAGACATAGGGAGGGCTGTAGTACGCCGTAACACAGTCATAGACATAGGGAGGGCTGTAGTACGCCGTGACACAGTCACAGACATAGGGAGGGCGGTATGTACGTGGTGACACAGTCACAGACATAGGGAGGGCTGTAGTAAGCCGTGACAGAGTCACAGATATATGGAGGGCTGTAGTAAGCTGCGACACAGTCACAGACATATGAAGGGCTGTAGGACGCTGTGACACATTCACAGACAAATGGAGGGCTGTAGTAAGCCGTGACAGAGTCACAGATATATGGAGGGCTGTAGTAAGCAGTGACACAGTCACAGACATATGGAGGGCTGTAGTACGCCGTGACACAGTCACAGACTTATGGAGGGGTGTAGTACGCCGTGACACAGTCACAGACTTATGGAGGGCTGTAGTACGCCGTGACACAGTCAAAGACATATGGAGGGCTGTAGTACGCCATGACACAGACATATGGAGGGCTGTAGTACGCCGTGACACAGTCAAAGACATATGGGGGCTGTAGTTCGTGGTGACACAGTCACAGATATAGGGAGGGCTGTAGTACGCCGTGACACAGTCACAGAAATATGGAGGGCTGTAGTAAGCCGTGACACAGTCACAGACATGTGGAGGGCTGTAGTAAGCCATGACACAGTCACAGACATAGGGAGGGCTGTAGTACGGCGTGACACTGTCACAGACATATGGAGGGATGTAGTAAGCCGTGACACAGTCACAGACATATGGAGGGCTGTAGTAAGCCGTGACACAGTCACAGACAAATGGAGGGCTGCCGTAAGCCGTGACACAGTCACAAACATGTGGAGGGCTGTAGTAAGCCGTGACACAGTCACAGACAAAGGGAGGGCTGTAGTCCGCCGTGACACAGTCACAGACATAGGGAGGGCTGTAGTATGTGGTGACACAGTTACAGACATAGGGAGGGCTGTAGTACGCCGTGACACAGTCATAGACATAGGGAGGGCTGTAGTACACCGTGACACAGTCACAGACAAACGGAGGGCTGTAGTACGCCGTGACACAGTCACAGACATATGGAGGGCTGTAGTATGTGGTGACACAGTCACAGACATAGGGAGGGCTGTTGTACGCCGTGACACAGTCATAGACATATGGAGGGCTGTAGTACACCGTGACACAGTCACAGACATATGGGGCTGTAGTACGCCGTGACACAGTCACAGACAAACGGAGGGCTGTAGTACGCCGTGACACAGTCACAGACATATGGAGGGCTGTAGTATGTGGTGACACAGTCACAGACATAGGGAGGGCTGTTGTACGCCGTGACACAGTCATAGACATAGGGAGGGCTGTGGTACACCGTGACACAGTCACAGATATAGGGAGGGCTGCAGTACGTGGTGACACAGTCACAGACATAGGGAGGGCTGTAGTAAGCTGCGACACAGTCACAGACATATGGAGGGCTGTAGTAAGCCGTGACACAGTCACAGACATATGGAGGGCTGCAGTAAGCCGTGACACAGTCACAGACATATGGAGGGCTGTAGTACGCCGTGACACAGTCACAGACATATGGGGGGCTGTAGTTCGTGGTGACACAGTCACAGATATAGGGAGGGCTGTAGTACGCCGTGACACAGTCACAGAAATATGGAGGGCTGTAGTAAGCCGTGAAACAGTCACAGACATGTGGAGGGCTGTAGTAAGCCATGACACAGTCACAGACATAGGGAGGGCTGTAGTACGGCGTGACACTGTCACAGACATATGGAGGGATGTAGTAAGCCGTGACACAGTCACAGACATATGGAGGGCTGTAGTAAGCCGTGACACAGTCACAGACAAATGGAGGGCTGCCGTAAGCCGTGACACAGTCACAAACATGTGGAGGCCTGTAGTAAGCCGTGACACAGTCAGAGACAAAGGGAGGGCTGTAGTCTGCCGTGACACAGTCATAGACATGGGGAGGGCTGTAGTACACCGTGACACAGTCACAGACAAACGGAGGGCTCTAGTACGCCGTGACACAGTCACAGACATATGGAGGGCTGTAGTATGTGGTGACACAGTCACAGACATAGGGAGGGCTGTTGTACGCCGTGACACAGTCATAGACATAGGGAGGGCTGTGGTACACCGTGACACAGTCACAGATATAGGGAGGGCTGCAGTACGTGGTGACACAGTCACAGACATAGGGAGGGCTGGAGTAAGCCGCTACACAGTCACAGACATGTGGAAGGCTGTAGTAAGCTGCGACACAGTCACAGACATATGGAGGGCTGTAGTAAGCCGTGACACAGTCACAGACATAGGGAGGGCTGTAGTACGGCGTGACACTGTCACAGACATATGGAGGGATGTAGTAAGCCGTGACACAGTCACAGACATATGGAGGGCTGTAGTAAGCCGTGACACAGTCACAGACAAATGGAGGGCTGCCGTAAGCCGTGACACAGTCACAAACATGTGGAGGGCTGTAGTAAGCCGTGACACAGTCACAGACAAAGGGAGGGCTGTAGTCCGCCGTGACACAGTCACAGACATAGGGAGGGCTGTAGTATGTGGTGACACAGTTACAGACATAGGGAGGGCTGTAGTACGCCGTGACACAGTCATAGACATAGGGAGGGCTGTAGTACACCGTGACACAGTCACAGACAAACGGAGGGCTGTAGTACGCCGTGACACAGTCACAGACATATGGAGGGCTGTAGTATGTGGTGACACAGTCACAGACATAGGGAGGGCTGTTGTACGCCGTGACACAGTCATAGACATATGGAGGGCTGTAGTACACCGTGACACAGTCACAGACATATGGAGGGCTGTAGTACGCCGTGACACAGTCACAGACAAACGGAGGGCTGTAGTACGCCGTGACACAGTCACAGACATATGGAGGGCTGTAGTATGTGGTGACACAGTCACAGACATAGGGAGGGCTGTTGTACGCCGTGACACAGTCATAGACATAGGGAGGGCTGTGGTACACCGTGACACAGTCACAGATATAGGGAGGGCTGCAGTACGTGGTGACACAGTCACAGACATAGGGAGGGCTGTAGTAAGCTGCGACACAGTCACAGACATATGGAGGGCTGTAGTAAGCCGTGACACAGTCACAGACATATGGAGGGCTGCAGTAAGCCGTGACACAGTCACAGACATATGGAGGGCTGTAGTACGCCGTGACACAGTCACAGACATATGGGGGGCTGTAGTTCGTGGTGACACAGTCACAGATATAGGGAGGGCTGTAGTACGCCGTGACACAGTCACAGAAATATGGAGGGCTGTAGTAAGCCGTGAAACAGTCACAGACATGTGGAGGGCTGTAGTAAGCCATGACACAGTCACAGACATAGGGAGGGCTGTAGTACGGCGTGACACTGTCACAGACATATGGAGGGATGTAGTAAGCCGTGACACAGTCACAGACATATGGAGGGCTGTAGTAAGCCGTGACACAGTCACAGACAAATGGAGGGCTGCCGTAAGCCGTGACACAGTCACAAACATGTGGAGGCCTGTAGTAAGCCGTGACACAGTCAGAGACAAAGGGAGGGCTGTAGTCTGCCGTGACACAGTCATAGACATGGGGAGGGCTGTAGTACACCGTGACACAGTCACAGACAAACGGAGGGCTCTAGTACGCCGTGACACAGTCACAGACATATGGAGGGCTGTAGTATGTGGTGACACAGTCACAGACATAGGGAGGGCTGTTGTACGCCGTGACACAGTCATAGACATAGGGAGGGCTGTGGTACACCGTGACACAGTCACAGATATAGGGAGGGCTGCAGTACGTGGTGACACAGTCACAGACATAGGGAGGGCTGGAGTAAGCCGCTACACAGTCACAGACATGTGGAAGGCTGTAGTAAGCTGCGACACAGTCACAGACATATGGAGGGCTGTAGTAAGCCGTGACACAGTCACAGACATATGGAGGGCTGCAGTAAGCCGTGACACAGTCATAGACATAGGGAGGGCTGTAGTATGTGGTTACACAGTCACAGACATAGGGAGGGCTGTAGTACGCAGTAACACAGTCATAGACATGTGGAGGGCTGTAGTACGCCGTGACACAGTCAAAGATATATGGGGGCTGTAGTTCGTGGTGACACAGTCACAGACATATGGAGGGCTGTAGTAAGCCATGACACAGGCACAGACAAGTGGAGGGCTGTAGTACGTGGTGACACAGTCACAGACATAGGGAGGGCTGTAGTATGCCGTCACACAGTCACAGACATATGGAGGGCTGTAGTATTTGGTGACACAGTCACAGACATATGAAGGGCTGTAGTACGCAGTGACACAGTCACAGACATATGGTGGGCTGTAGTCCGCTGTGACATAGTCAAAGACATATGGGGGGCTGTAGTTCGTGGTGACACAGTCACAGACATAGAGAGGGCTGTAGTACGCCGTGACACAGTCACAGACATAGGGAGGGCTGTAGTACGCCGTGACACAGTCACAGACATATGGAGGGCTGTAGTAAGCCGCGACACAGTCACAGACATATGGAGGGCTGTAGTACGTCGTGACAAATTCACAGACATATGGAGGGCTGTAGTACGTGGTGACACAGTCACAGAAATATGGAGGGCTGTAGTAAGCCATGACACAGTTACAGACATAGGGAGGGCTGTAGTACGGCGTGACACTGTCACAGACATATGGAGGGCTGTAGTAAGCCGTGACACAGTCACAGACACATGGAGGGCTGTACATTTACATTACATTTAAGTCATTTGGCAGACGCTCTTAGTAAGAGCTGTAGTAAGCCATGACACAGTCACAGACATAGGGAGGGCTGTAGTACGCCGTGACACAGTCACAAACATGTGGAGGGCTGTAGTAAGACCTGACACAGTCACAGACAAAGGGAGGGATGTGGTATCCCGTGACACAGTCACAGAAATAGGGAGGGCTGTAGTACGCCGTGACACCGTCATAGACATAGGGAGGGCTGTAGTACGCCGTGAGACAGTCACAGAAATATGGAGGGCTGTAGTAAGCCGTGACACAGTCACAGACATAGGGAGGGCTGTAGTACGGTGTGACACTGTCACAGACATATGGAGGGATGTAGTAAGCCGTGACACAGTCACAGACATATGGAGGGCTGTAGTAAGCCGTGACACAGTCACAGACAAATGGAGGGCTGCTGTAAGCCGTGACACAGTCACAAACATGTGGAGGGCTGTAGTAAGCAGTGACACAGTCACAGACAAAGAGAGGGCTGTGTGACACAGTCACAGACAAACGGAGGGCTGTAGTACGCCGTGACACAGTCACAGACATATGGAGGGCTGTAGTATGTGGTGACACAGTCACAGACATAGGGAGGGCTGTTGTACACCGTGACACAGTCACAGATATAGGGAGGGCTGCAGTACGTGGTGATACAGTCACAGACATAGGGAGGGCTGGAGTAAGCCGCTACAAAGTCACAGACATGTGGAAGGCTGTAGTAAGCTGCGACACAGTCACAGACATATGGAGGGCTGTAGTAAGCCGTGACACAGTCACAGACATATGGAGGGCTGCAGTAAGCCGTGACACAGTCACAGACATAGGGAGGGATGTAGTACGCCGTGTCACAGTCACAGACATAGGGAGGGCTGTAGTACGCCGTAACACAGTCATAGACATAGGGAGGGCTGTGGTACGCCGTGACACAGTCACAGACATAGGGAGGGCGGTATGTACGTGGTGACACAGTCACAGGCATAGGGAGGGCTGTAGTAAGCCGTGACACAGTCACAGACATATGGAGGGCTGTAGTACGCCGTGACACAGTCACAGACTTATGGAGGGGTGTAGTACGCCGTGACACAGTCACAGACTTATGGAGGGGTGTAGTACGAGGTGACACAGTCACAGACATATGGAGGGCTGTAGTACGCCGTGACACAGTCAAAGACATATGGAGGGCTGTAGTACGCCTTGACACAGTCACAGACATATGGAGGGCTGTAGTACGCCGTGACACAGTCAGAGACATATGGGGGCTGTAGTTCGTGGTGACACAGTCACAGATATAGGGAGGGCTGTAGTACGCCGTGACACAGTCACAGAAATATGGAGGGCTGTAGTAAGCCGTGACACAGTCACAGACATGTGGAGGGCTGTAGTAAGCCATGACACAGTCACAGACATAGGGAGGGCTGTAGTACGGCGTGACACTGTCACAAACATATGGAGGGATGTAGTAAGCCGTGACACAGTCACAGACATATGGAGGGCTGTAGTAAGCCGTGACACAGTCACAGACAAATGGAGGTCTGCCGTAAGCCGTGACACAGTCACAAACATGTGGAGGGCTGTAGTAAGCCGTGACACAGTCACAGACAAAGGGAGGGCTGTAGTCCGCCGTGACACAGTCACAGACATAGGGAGGGCTGTAGTACACCGTGACACAGTCACAGACAAACGGAGGGCTGTAGTACGCCGTGACACAGTCACAGACATATGGAGGGCTGTAGTATGTGGTGACACAGTCACAGACATAGGGAGGGCAGTAGTACGCCGTGACACAGTCATAGACATAGGGAGGGCTGTAGTACACCGTGACACAGTCACAGACAAACGGAGGGCTGTAGTACGCCGTGACACAGTCACAGACATATGGAGGGCTGTAGTATGTGGTGACACAGTCACAGACATAGGGAGGGCTGTTGTACGCCGTGACACAGTCATAGACATATGGAGGGCTGTAGTACACCGTGACACAGTCACAGACATATGGAGGGCTGTAGTACGCCGTGACACAGTCACAGACAAACGGAGGGCTGTAGTACGCCGTGACACAGTCACAGACATATGGAGGGCTGTAGTATGTGGTGACACAGTCACAGACATAGGGAGGGCTGTTGTACGCCGTGACACAGTCATAGACATAGGGAGGGCTGTGGTACACCGTGACACAGTCACAGATATAGGGAGGGCTGCAGTACGTGGTGACACAGTCACAGACATAGGGAGGGCTGTAGTAAGCTGCGACACAGTCACAGACATATGGAGGGCTGTAGTAAGCCGTGACACAGTCACAGACATATGGAGGGCTGTAGTATGCCGTGACACAGTCACAGACATATGGGGGGCTGTAGTTCGTGGTGACACAGTCACAGATATAGGGAGGGCTGTAGTACGCCGTGACACAGTCACAGACATATGGAGGGCTGCAGTAAGCCGTGACACAGTCACAGACATATGGAGGGCTGTAGTATGCCGTGACACAGTCACAGACATATGGGGGGCTGTAGTTCGTGGTGACACAGTCACAGATATAGGGAGGGCTGTAGTACGCCGTGACACAGTCACAGAAATATGGAGGGCTGTAGTAAGCCGTGACACAGTCACAGACATGTGGAGGGCTGTAGTAAGCCATGACACAGTCACAGACATAGGGAGGGCTGTAGTACGGCGTGACACAGTCACAGACAAATGGAGGGCTGCCGTAAGCCGTGACACAGTCACAAACATGTGGAGGCCTGTAGTAAGCCGTGACACAGTCACAGACAAAGGGAGGGCTGTAGTCTGCCGTGACACAGTCATAGACATAGGGAGGGCTGTAGTACACCGTGACACAGTCACAGACAAACGGAGGGCTCTAGTACGCCGTGACACAGTCACAGACATATGGAGGGCTGTAGTATGTGGTGACACAGTCACAGACATAGGGAGGGCTGTTGTACGCGTGACACAGTCATAGACATAGGGAGGGCTGTGGTACACCGTGACACAGTCACAGATATAGGGAGGGCTGCAGTACGTGGTGACACAGTCACAGACATAGGGAGAGCTGCAGTAAGCCGTGACACAGTCATAGACATAGGGAGGGCTGTAGTATGTGGTTACACAGTCACAGACATAGGGAGGGCTGTAGTACGCCGTAACACAGTCATAGACATAGGGAGGGCTGTAGTAAGCTGCGACACAGTCACAGACATATGGAGGGCTGTAGTAAGCCGTGACACAGTCATAGACATAGGGAGGGCTGTAGTATGTGGTTACACAGTCACAGACATAGGGAGGGCTGTAGTACGCCGTAACACAGTCATAGACATAGGGAGGGCTGTAGTACGCCGTGACACAGTCACAGACATAGGGAGGGCGGTATGTACGTGGTGACACAGTCACAGACATAGGGAGGGCTGTAGTAAGCCGTGACAGAGTCACAGATATATGGAGGGCTGTAGTAAGCTGCGACACAGTCACAGACATATGAAGGGCTGTAGGACGCTGTGACACATTCACAGACAAATGGAGGGCTGTAGTAAGCCGTGACAGAGTCACAGATATATGGAGGGCTGTAGTAAGCCGTGACACAGTCACAGACATATGGAGGGCTGTAGTACGCCGTGACACAGTCACAGACTTATGGAGGGGTGTAGTACGCCGTGACACAGTCACAGACTTATGGAGGGCTGTAGTACGCCGTGACACAGTCAAAGACATATGGAGGGCTGTAGTACGCCATGACACAGACATATGGAGGGCTGTAGTACGCCGTGACACAGTCAAAGACATATGGGGGCTGTAGTTCGTGGTGACACAGTCACAGATATAGGGAGGGCTGTAGTACGCCGTGACACAGTCACAGAAATATGGAGGGCTGTAGTAAGCCGTGACACAGTCACAGACATGTGGAGGGCTGTAGTAAGCCATGACACAGTCACAGACATAGGGAGGGCTGTAGTACGGCGTGACACTGTCACAGACATATGGAGGGATGTAGTAAGCCGTGACACAGTCACAGACATATGGAGGGCTGTAGTAAGCCGTGACACAGTCACAGACAAATGGAGGGCTGCCGTAAGCCGTGACACAGTCACAAACATGTGGAGGGCTGTAGTAAGCCGTGACACAGTCACAGACAAAGGGAGGGCTGTAGTCCGCCGTGACACAGTCACAGACATAGGGAGGGCTGTAGTATGTGGTGACACAGTTACAGACATAGGGAGGGCTGTAGTACGCCGTGACACAGTCATAGACATAGGGAGGGCTGTAGTACACCGTGACACAGTCACAGACAAACGGAGGGCTGTAGTACGCCGTGACACAGTCACAGACATATGGAGGGCTGTAGTATGTGGTGACACAGTCACAGACATAGGGAGGGCTGTTGTACGCCGTGACACAGTCATAGACATATGGAGGGCTGTAGTACACCGTGACACAGTCACAGACATATGGAGGGCTGTAGTACGCCGTGACACAGTCACAGACAAACGGAGGGCTGTAGTACGCCGTGACACAGTCACAGACATATGGAGGGCTGTAGTATGTGGTGACACAGTCACAGACATAGGGAGGGCTGTTGTACGCCGTGACACAGTCATAGACATAGGGAGGGCTGTGGTACACCGTGACACAGTCACAGATATAGGGAGGGCTGCAGTACGTGGTGACACAGTCACAGACATAGGGAGGGCTGTAGTAAGCTGCGACACAGTCACAGACATATGGAGGGCTGTAGTAAGCCGTGACACAGTCACAGACATATGGAGGGCTGCAGTAAGCCGTGACACAGTCACAGACATATGGAGGGCTGTAGTACGCCGTGACACAGTCACAGACATATGGGGGCTGTAGTTCGTGGTGACACAGTCACAGATATAGGGAGGGCTGTAGTACGCCGTGACACAGTCACAGAAATATGGAGGGCTGTAGTAAGCCGTGAAACAGTCACAGACATGTGGAGGGCTGTAGTAAGCCATGACACAGTCACAGACATAGGGAGGGCTGTAGTACGGCGTGACACTGTCACAGACATATGGAGGGATGTAGTAAGCCGTGACACAGTCACAGACATATGGAGGGCTGTAGTAAGCCGTGACACAGTCACAGACAAATGGAGGGCTGCCGTAAGCCGTGACACAGTCACAAACATGTGGAGGCCTGTAGTAAGCCGTGACACAGTCAGAGACAAAGGGAGGGCTGTAGTCTGCCGTGACACAGTCATAGACATGGGGAGGGCTGTAGTACACCGTGACACAGTCACAGACAAACGGAGGGCTCTAGTACGCCGTGACACAGTCACAGACATATGGAGGGCTGTAGTATGTGGTGACACAGTCACAGACATAGGGAGGGCTGTTGTACGCCGTGACACAGTCATAGACATAGGGAGGGCTGTGGTACACCGTGACACAGTCACAGATATAGGGAGGGCTGCAGTACGTGGTGACACAGTCACAGACATAGGGAGGGCTGGAGTAAGCCGCTACACAGTCACAGACATGTGGAAGGCTGTAGTAAGCTGCGACACAGTCACAGACATATGGAGGGCTGTAGTAAGCCGTGACACAGTCACAGACATAGGGAGGGCTGTAGTACGGCGTGACACTGTCACAGACATATGGAGGGATGTAGTAAGCCGTGACACAGTCACAGACATATGGAGGGCTGTAGTAAGCCGTGACACAGTCACAGACAAATGGAGGGCTGCCGTAAGCCGTGACACAGTCACAAACATGTGGAGGGCTGTAGTAAGCCGTGACACAGTCACAGACAAAGGGAGGGCTGTAGTCCGCCGTGACACAGTCACAGACATAGGGAGGGCTGTAGTATGTGGTGACACAGTTACAGACATAGGGAGGGCTGTAGTACGCCGTGACACAGTCATAGACATAGGGAGGGCTGTAGTACACCGTGACACAGTCACAGACAAACGGAGGGCTGTAGTACGCCGTGACACAGTCACAGACATATGGAGGGCTGTAGTATGTGGTGACACAGTCACAGACATAGGGAGGGCTGTTGTACGCCGTGACACAGTCATAGACATATGGAGGGCTGTAGTACACCGTGACACAGTCACAGACATATGGAGGGCTGTAGTACGCCGTGACACAGTCACAGACAAACGGAGGGCTGTAGTACGCCGTGACACAGTCACAGACATATGGAGGGCTGTAGTATGTGGTGACACAGTCACAGACATAGGGAGGGCTGTTGTACGCCGTGACACAGTCATAGACATAGGGAGGGCTGTGGTACACCGTGACACAGTCACAGATATAGGGAGGGCTGCAGTACGTGGTGACACAGTCACAGACATAGGGAGGGCTGTAGTAAGCTGCGACACAGTCACAGACATATGGAGGGCTGTAGTAAGCCGTGACACAGTCACAGACATATGGAGGGCTGCAGTAAGCCGTGACACAGTCACAGACATATGGAGGGCTGTAGTACGCCGTGACACAGTCACAGACATATGGGGGGCTGTAGTTCGTGGTGACACAGTCACAGATATAGGGAGGGCTGTAGTACGCCGTGACACAGTCACAGAAATATGGAGGGCTGTAGTAAGCCGTGAAACAGTCACAGACATGTGGAGGGCTGTAGTAAGCCATGACACAGTCACAGACATAGGGAGGGCTGTAGTACGGCGTGACACTGTCACAGACATATGGAGGGATGTAGTAAGCCGTGACACAGTCACAGACATATGGAGGGCTGTAGTAAGCCGTGACACAGTCACAGACAAATGGAGGGCTGCCGTAAGCCGTGACACAGTCACAAACATGTGGAGGCCTGTAGTAAGCCGTGACACAGTCAGAGACAAAGGGAGGGCTGTAGTCTGCCGTGACACAGTCATAGACATGGGGAGGGCTGTAGTACACCGTGACACAGTCACAGACAAACGGAGGGCTCTAGTACGCCGTGACACAGTCACAGACATATGGAGGGCTGTAGTATGTGGTGACACAGTCACAGACATAGGGAGGGCTGTTGTACGCCGTGACACAGTCATAGACATAGGGAGGGCTGTGGTACACCGTGACACAGTCACAGATATAGGGAGGGCTGCAGTACGTGGTGACACAGTCACAGACATAGGGAGGGCTGGAGTAAGCCGCTACACAGTCACAGACATGTGGAAGGCTGTAGTAAGCTGCGACACAGTCACAGACATATGGAGGGCTGTAGTAAGCCGTGACACAGTCACAGACATATGGAGGGCTGCAGTAAGCCGTGACACAGTCATAGACATAGGGAGGGCTGTAGTATGTGGTTACACAGTCACAGACATAGGGAGGGCTGTAGTACGCAGTAACACAGTCATAGACATGTGGAGGGCTGTAGTACGCCGTGACACAGTCAAAGATATATGGGGGGCTGTAGTTCGTGGTGACACAGTCACAGACATATGGAGGGCTGTAGTAAGCCATGACACAGGCACAGACAAGTGGAGGGCTGTAGTACGTGGTGACACAGTCACAGACATAGGGAGGGCTGTAGTATGCCGTCACACAGTCACAGACATATGGAGGGCTGTAGTATTTGGTGACACAGTCACAGACATATGAAGGGCTGTAGTACGCAGTGACACAGTCACAGACATATGGTGGGCTGTAGTCCGCTGTGACATAGTCAAAGACATATGGGGGGCTGTAGTTCGTGGTGACACAGTCACAGACATAGAGAGGGCTGTAGTACGCCGTGACACAGTCACAGACATAGGGAGGGCTGTAGTACGCCGTGACACAGTCACAGACATATGGAGGGCTGTAGTAAGCCATGACACAGTCACAGACATGTGGAGGGCTGTAGTAAGCCATGACACAGTCACAGAAAAAAGGAGGGCTGTAGTACGGCGTGACACTGTCACAGACATATGGAGGGCTATAGTCCGCCGTGACACAGTCACAGACATGTGCAGGGCTGTAGTACGAAGTCACAGTCACAGACATGTGGAGGGCTGTAGTAAGCCGTGACACTGTCACAGACAAATGGAGGGCTGCCGAAAGCCGTGACACAGTCACAGACATGTGGAGGGCTGTAGTAAGCCTTGACACAGTCACAGACATAGGGAGGGCTGTAGTACGCCGTGACACAGTCACAGACATAGGGAGGGCTGTAGTATGTGGTGACACAGTCACAGACATAGAGAGGGCTGTAGTAAGCTTCGACAAGGTCACAGACATATGGAGGGCTGTAGAAGCTGTGACACAGTCACAGACACAAGGAGTGCTGTAGTAAGCCGCGACACAGTCACAGACATATGGAGGGCTGTAGTACGCCGCTACCAAGTCACAGACATGTGGAAGGCTGTAGTAAGCTGCGACACAGTCACAGACATATGGAGGGCTGTAGTAAGCCGTGACACAGTCACAGACATATGGAGGGCTGCAGTAAGCCGTGACACAGTCATAGACATAGGGAGGGCTGTAGTACGCCGTGTCACAGTCACAGACATAGGGAGGGCTGTAGTACGCCGTAACACAGTCATAGACATAGGGAGGGCTGTAGTACGCCGTGACACAGTCACAGACATAGGGAGGGCGGTAGTAAGCCGTGACACAGTCACAGATATATGGAGGGCTGTAGTAAGCTGAGACACAGTCACAGACATATGGAGGGCTGTAGTACGCCGTGACACATTCACAGACATATGGAGGAATGTAGTACGTGGTGACACAGTCACAGACATAGGGAGGGCTGTAGTACGCCGTAACACAGTCATAGACATAGGGAGGGCTGTAGTAAGCCGTGACAAAGTCACAGACATATGGAGGGCTGTAGTAAGCTGCGACACAGTCACAGACATATGAAGGGCTGTAGTACGCCGTGACACATTCACAGACATATGGAGGAATGTAGTACGTGGTGACACAGTCACAGACAAAAGGAGGGCTGTAGTACGCCATGACACAGTCACAGACATAGGGAGGGCTGTAGTAAGCTGCGACACAGTCACAGACATATGAAGGGCTGTAGTACGCCGTGACACATTCACAGACATATGGTGGGCTGTAGTAAGGCGTGACACAGTCACAGACATGTGGAGGGCTGTAGTAAGCCATGACACAGTCACAGACATAGGGAGGGTTGTAGTACGGCGTGACACTGTCACAGACATATGGAGGGATTTAGTAAGCCGTGACACAGTCACAGACATATGGAGGGCTGTAGTAAGCCGTGACACAGTCACAGACAAATGGAGGGCTGCCGTAAGCCGTGACACAGTCACAAACATGTGGAGGGCTGTAGTAAGCCGTGACACAGTCACAGACAAAGGGAGGGCTGTAGTCCGCCGTGACACAGTCACAGACATAGGGAGGGCTGTAGTATGTGGTGACACAGTCACAGACATAGGGAGGGCTGTAGTACGCCGTGACACAGTCATAGACATAGGGAGGGCTGTAGTACACCGTGACACAGTCACAGACAAACGGAGGGCTGTAGTACGCCGTGACACAGTCACAGACATATGGAGGGCTGTAGTATGTGGTGACACAGTCACAGACATAGGGAGGGCTGTTGTACGCCGTGACACAGTCATAGACATATGGAGGGCTGTAGTACACCGTGACACAGTCACAGACATATGGAGGGCTGTAGTACGCCGTGACACAGTCATAGACATAGGGAGGGCTGTAGTACACCGTGACACAGTCACAGACAAACGGAGGGCTGTAGTACGCCGTGACACAGTCACAGACATATGGAGGGCTGTAGTATGTGGTGACACAGTCACAGACATAGGGAGGGCTGTTGTACGCCGTGACACAGTCATAGACATATGGAGGGCTGTAGTACGCCGTGACACAGTCATAGACATAGGGAGGGCTGTAGTACGCCGTGACACAGTCACAGACATAGGGAGGGCTGTGGTACACCGTGACACAGTCACAGATATAGGGAGGGCTGCAGTACGTGGAGACACAGTCACAGACATAGGGAGGGCTGGAGTAAGCCGCTACACAGTCACAGACATGTGGAAGGCTGTAATAAGCTGCGACACAGTCACAGACATATGGAGGGCCGTAGTAAGCCGTGACACAGTCACAGACATATGGAGGGCTGCAGTAAACCGTGACACAGTCAAAGGACATAGGGAGGGATGTAGTACGCCGTGACACAGTCACAGACATAGGGAGGGCTGTGGTACACCGTGACACAGTCACAGATATAGGGAGGGCTGCAGTACGTGGAGACACAGTCACAGACATTGGGATGGCAGGAGTAAGCCGCTACACAGTCACAGACATTTGGAAGGCTGCAGTAAGCCGTGACACAGTCATAGACATAGGGAGGGCTGTAGTACGCCGTGACACAGTCAGACATAGGGAGGGCTGTAGTATGTGGTTACACAGTCACAGACATAGGGAAGGCTGTATAGTACGCCGTGACACAGTCACAGACATATGGAGGGCTGTAGTATTTGGTGACACAGTCACAGACATATGAAGGGCTGTAGTACGCCGTGACACAGTCACAGACATATGGTGGGCTTTAGTCCGCTGTGACATAGTCAAAGACATATGGTGGGCTGTAGTTCGTGGTGACACAGTCACAGACATAGAGAGGGCTGTAGTACGCCGTGACACAGTCACAGACATAGGGAGGGCTGTAGTACGCCGTGACACAGTCACAGACATAGGGAGGGCGTTATGTAGGTGGTGACACAGTCGCAGACATAGGCAGGGCTGTAGTAAGCCGTGACACAGTCACAGACATAGGGAGGGCTGTAGTAAGCTGCGACACAGTCACAGACATATGAAGGGCTGTAGTACGCCGTGACACATTCACAGACATATGGAGGAATGTAGTACGTGGTGACACAGTCACAGACAAAAGGAGGGCTGTAGTACGCCGTGCCAAAGTCACAGACATAGGGAGGGCTGTATAGTACGCCGTGACACAGTCACAGACATAGGGAGGGCTGTAGTACATGGTGACACAGTCATAGATATAGGGAGGGCTGTAGTATGCCGTGAAACAGTCACAGACATATGGAGGGCTGTAGTATGTGGTGACACAGTCACAGACATATGAAGGGCTGTAGTATGCCGTGACACAGTCACAGACATATGGTGGGCTGTAGTCCGCCGTGACACAGTCACAGACAAATGGAGGGCTGTAGTACGCCGTGACACAGTCACAGACATATGGAGGGCTGTAGTACGCCGTGACACAGTCACAGACATGTGGAGGGCTGTAGTACGCCGTGACACAGTCAAAGATATATGGGGGGCTGTAGTTCGTGGTGACACAGTCACAGACATATGGAGGGCTGTAGTAAGCCATGACACAGGCACAGACAAGTGGAGGGCTGTAGTACGTGGTGACACAGTCACAGACATAGGGAGGGCTGTAGTATGCCGTCACACAGTCACAGACATATGGAGGGCTGTAGTATTTGGTGACACAGTCACAGACATATGAAGGGCTGTAGTACGCCGTGACACAGTCACAGACATAGGGAGGGCTGTAGTACGGCGTGACACTGTCACAGACATATGGAGGGCTGTCGTACGCCGTGACACAGTCACAGACATATGGAGGGCTGTAGTCAGCAGTGACACAGTCACAGAAATATGGAGGGCTGTAGTAAGCCATGACACAGTTACAGACATAGGGAGGGCTGTAGTATGGCGTGACACTGTCACAGACATATGGAGGGCTGTAGTAAGCCGTGACACAATCACAGACACATGGAGGGCTGTATATTTACATTACATTTAAGTCATTTGGCAGACGCTCTTAGTAAGAGCTGTAGTAAGCCATGACACAGTCACAGACATAGGGAGGGCTGTAGTAAGACCTGACACAGTCACAGACAAAGGGAGGGATGTGGTATCCCGTGACACAGTCACAGACATAGGGAGGGCTGTAGTATGTGGTGACACAGTCACAGAAATAGGGAGGGCTGTAGTACGCCGTGACACCGTCATAGACATAGGGAGGGCTGTAGTACGCCGTGAGACAGTCACAGAAATATGGAGGGCTGTAGTAAGCCGTGACACAGTCACAGACATAGGGAGGGCTGTAGTACGGCGAGACACTGTCACAGACATATGGAGGGATGTAGTAAGCCGTGACACAGTCACAGACATATGGAGGGCTGTAGTAAGCCGTGACACAGTCACAGACAAATGGAGGGCTGCTGTAAGCCGTGACAAAGTCACAAACATGTGGAGGGCTGTAGTAAGCAGTGACACAGTCACAGACAAAGAGAGGGCTGTGTGACACAGTCACAGACAAACGGAGGGCTGTAGTACGCCGTGACACAGTCACAGACATATGGAGGGCTGTAGTATGTGGTGACACAGTCACAGACATAGGGAGGGCTGGAGTAAGCCGCTACAAAGTCACAGACATGTGGAAGGCTGTAGTAAGCTGCGACACAGTCACAGACATATGGAGGGCTGTAGTAAGCCGTGACACAGTCACAGACATATGGAGGGCTGCAGTAAGCCGTGACACAGTCATAGACATAGGGAGGGCTGTAGTACGCCGTGACACAGTCACAGACATAGGGAGGGCTGTAGTATGTGGTTACACAGTCACAGACATAGGGAGGGCTGTAGTACGCCGTAACACAGTCATAGACATAGGGAGGGCTGTAGTACGCCGTGACACAGTCACAGACATAGGGAGGGCGGAATGTACGTGGTGACACAGTCACAGACATAGGGAGGGCTGTAGTAAGCCGTGACACAGTCACAGACATAGGGAGGGCTGTAGTAAGCTGCGACACAGTCACAGACATATGAAGGGCTGTAGTACGCCGTGACACATTCACAGACATATGGAGGAATGTAGTACGTGGTGACACAGTCACAGACATAGGGAGGGCTGTATAGTACGCCGTGACACAGTCACAGACATAGGGAGGGCTGTAGTACATGGTGACACAGTCACAGACATAGGGAGGGCTGTAGTATGCCGTGACACAGTCACAGACATATGGAGGGCTGTAGTATGTGGTGACACAGTCACAGACATATGAAGGGCTGTAGTATGCCGTGACACAGTCACAGACATATGGTGGGCTGTAGTTAACCGTGACACAGTCACAGACATGTGGAGGGCTGTAGTAAGCCATGACACAGTCACAGACATAGGGAGGGTTGTAGTACGGCGTGACACTGTCACAGACATATGGAGGGCTGTTGTACGTCGTGACACAGTCATAGACATATGGAGGGCTATAGTACACCGTGACACAGTTACAGACATATGGAGGGCTGTAGTACGCCGTGACACAGTCATAGACAGAGGGAGGGCTGTGGTACGCCGTGACACAGTCACAGATATAGGGAGGGCTGCAGTACGTGGTGACACAGTCACAGACATAGGGAGGGCTGGAGTAAGCCGCGACACAGTCACAGACATGTGGAGGGCTGTAGTAAGCTGCGACACAGTCACAGACATATGGAAGGTTGTAGTAAGCCGTGACACAGTCACAGACATAGGGAGGGCTGTAGTAAGCTGCGACACAGTCACAGACATATGAAGGGCTGTAGTACGCCGTGACACATTCACAGACATATGGAGGAATGTAGTACGTGGTGACACAGTCACAGACAAAAGGAGGGCTGTAGTACGCCATTACACAGTCACAGACATAGGGAGGGCTGTATAGTACGCCGTGACACAGTCACAGACATAGGGAGGGCTGCAGTACATGGTGACACAGTCACAGACATAGGGAGGGCTGTAGTATGCCGTGACACAGTCACAGACATATGAAGGGCTGTAGAATGCCGTGACACAGTCACAGACATATGGTGGGCTGTAGTTAACCGTGACACAGTCACAGACATGTGGAGGGCTGTAGTAAGCCATGACACAGTCACAGACATAGGGAGGGTTGTAGTACGGCGTGACACTGTCACAGACATATGGAGGGCTGTTGTACGCCGTGACACATTCACAGACATATGGAGGAATGTAGTACGTGGTGACACAGTCACAGACAAAAGGAGGGCTGTAGTACGCCATTACACAGTCACAGACATAGGGAGGGCTGTATAGTACGCCGTGACACAGTCACAGACATAGGGAGGGCTGCAGTACATGGTGACACAGTCACAGACATAGGGAGGGCTGTAGTAAGCTGCGACACAGTCACAGACATATGGAGGGCTGCAGTAAGCAGTGACACAGTCATAGACATAGGGAGGGCTGTAGTACGCCGTGACACAGTCACAGACATAGGGAGGGCTGTAGTATGCCGTGACACAGTCACAGACATATGGAGGGCTGTAGTATGTGGTGACACAGTCACAGACATATGAAGGGCTGTAGTATGCCGTGACACAGTCACAGACATATGGTGGGCTGTAGTTAACCGTGACACAGTCACAGACATGTGGAGGGCTGTAGTAAGCCATGACACAGTCACAGACATAGGGAGGGTTGTAGTACGGCGTGACACTGTCACAGACATATGGAGGGCTGTTGTACGTCGTGACACAGTCATAGACATATGGAGGGCTATAGTACACCGTGACACAGTTACAGACATATGGAGGGCTGTAGTACGCCGTGACACAGTCATAGACAGAGGGAGGGCTGTGGTACGCCGTGACACAGTCACAGATATAGGGAGGGCTGCAGTACGTGGTGACACAGTCACAGACATAGGGAGGGCTGGAGTAAGCCGCGACACAGTCACAGACATGTGGAGGGCTGTAGTACATGGTGACACAGTCACAGACATAGGGAGGGCTGTAGTATGTGGTGACACAGTCACAGACATATGAAGGGCTGTAGTATGCCGTGACACAGTCACAGACATATGGTGGGCTGTAGTTAACCGTGACACAGTCACAGACATGTGGAGGGCTGTAGTAAGCCGTGACATAGTCATAGACACAGGGAGGGCTGTAGTACGCCGTGACACAGTCACAGACATAGGGAGGGCTGGAGTAAGCCGCGACACAGTCACAGACATGTGGAGGGCTGTAGTAAGCTGCGACACAGTCACAGACATATGAAGGGCTGTAGTACGCCGTGACACATTCACAGACATATGGAGGAATGTAGTACGTGGTGACACAGTCACAGACAAAAGGAGGGCTGTAGTACGCCATTACACAGTCACAGACATAGGGAGGGCTGTATAGTACGCCGTGACACAGTCACAGACATAGGGAGGGCTGTAAGTACATGGTGACACAGTCACAGACATAGGGAGGGCTGTAGTATGTGGTGACACAGTCACAGACATATGAAGGGCTGTAGTATGCCGTGACACAGTCACAGACATATGGTGGGCTGTAGTTAACCGTGACACAGTCACAGACATGTGGAGGGCTGTAGTAAGCCATGACACAGTCACAGACATAGGGAGGGTTGTAGTACGGCGTGACACTGTCACAGACATATGGAGTGCTGTTGTACGTCGTGACACAGTCATAGACATATGGAGGGCTGTTGTACGTCGTGACACAGTCATAGACATATGGAGGGCTGTTGTACGTCGTGACAGTCATAGACAGAGGGAGGGCTGTGGTACGCCGTGACACAGTCACAGATATAGGGAGGGCTGCAGTACGTGGTGACACAGTCACAGACATAGGGAGGGCTGGAGTAAGCCGCGACACAGTCACAGACATGTGGAGGGCTGTAGTAAGCTGCGACACAGTCACAGACATATGGAGGGCTGCAGTAAGCCGTGACACAGTCATAGACATAGGGAGGGCTGTAGTACGCCGTGACACAGTCACAGACATAGGGAGGGCTGGAGTAAGCCGCGACACAGTCACAGATGTGTGGAGGGCTGTAGTAAGCTGCGACACAGTCACAGACATATGGAGGGCTCTACTAAGCCGTGACACAGTCACAGACCTATGGAGGGCTGCAGTAAGCCGTGACACAGTCATAGACATAGGGAGGACTGTAGTACGCCGTGACACAGTCACAGACATAGGGAGGGCTGTAGTATGTGGTTACACAGTCACAGACATAGGGAGGGCTGTAGTACGCCGTAACACAGTCATAGACATAGGGAGGGCTGTAGTACGCCGTGACACAGTCACAGACATAGGGAGGGCTGTAGTAAGCCATGACACAGTCACAGATATATGGAGGGCTGTAGTAAGCTGCGACACAGTCACAGACATATGGAGGGCTGTAGTACGCCGTGACACAGTCACAGACATATGAAGGGCTGTAGTACGTGGTGACACAGTCACAGACATACGGAGGGCGGTATGTACGTGGTGACACAGTCACAGACATAATGAGGGCTGTAGTAAGCCGTGACACAGTCACAGACATATGGAGGGCTGTAGTACGTGGTCACAGTCACAGACATATGAAGGGCTGTAGTACGCCGTGACACATTCACAGACATATGGAGGAATGTAGTACGTGGTGACACAGTCACAGACAAAAGGAGGGCTGTAGTACGCCGTGAAACAGTCACAGACATAGGGAGGTCTGTATAGTACGCCGTGACACAGTCACAGACATAGGGAGGGCTGTAGTACATGGTGACACAGTCACAGACATAGGGAGGGCTGTAGTATGCCGTGACACAGTCACAGACATGTGGAGTGCTGCAGTACGCCGTGACACAGTCACAGACATAGGCAGGGCTGTAGTTCGTGGTGACACAGTCACAGACATATGGAGGGCTGTAGTAAGCCGTGACACAGTCACAGACATAGGGAGGGCTGGAGTACGGCGTGACACTGTCACAGACATATGGAGGGATGTAGTAAGCCGTGACACAGTCACTGACATATGGAGGCCTGTAGTAAGCCGTGACACAGTGACAGACAAATGGAGGGCTGCCGTAAGCCGTGACACAGTCACAAACATGTGGAGGGCTGTAGTAAGCCGTGACACAGTCACAGACAAAGGGAGGGCTGTGGTATGTGGTGACACAGTCACAGACATAGGGAGGGCTGTAGTACGCCGTGACACAGTCATAGACATAGGGAGGGCTGTAGTACGTGGTGACACAGTCACAGACATTGGGAGGGCTGTAGTAAGCCGCGACACAGTCACAGACATGTGGAGGGCTGTAGTAAGCTGCGACACAGTCACAGACATATGGAGGGCTGCAGTAAGCCGTGACACAGTCACAGACATAGGGAGGGCTGTAGTACGCCGTGACACAGTCACTGACATAGGGAGGGCTGCAGTATGTGGTGACACAGTAACAGACATAGGGAGGGCTGTAGTACGCCGTGACACAGTCACAGACATAGATAGGGCGGTATGTACGTGGTGACACTGTCACAGACATAGGGAGGGCTGTGGTACGCCGTGACACGGTCACAGACATATGGAGGGCTGTAGTAAGCCGTGACACAGTCACAGACATATGGAGGGCTGTAGTAAGCCGTGACACAGTTACAGACAAATGGAGGGCTGCCGTAAGCCGTGACACAGTCACAAACATGTGGAGGGCTGTAGTAAGCCGCGACACAGTCACAGACATATGGAGGGCTGTAGTACGCCGTGACACATTCACAGACATATGGAGGAATGTAGTACGTGGTGACACAGTCACAGACATATGGAGGGCTGTAGTACCCCGTGACACAGTCACAGACATAGGGAGGGCTGTATAGTACACCGTGACACAGTCACAGACAAAGGGAGGGCTGTATAGTATGCCGTGACACAGTCACAGACATAGGGAGAGCTGTAGTACATGGTGACACAGTCACAGATATAGGGAGGGCTGTAGTACGCCGTGACACAGTCACAGACATAGGGAGGGCTGTAGTACGCCGTGACACATTCACAGACATATGGAGGAATGTAGGACGTGGTGACACAGTCGCAGACATAGGGAGGGCTGTAGTACGCCGTGACACAGTCACAGACATAGGGAGGGCTGTATAGTACGCCGTGACACAGTCACAGACATATGGAGGGCTGTAGTATGTGGTGACACAGTCACAGACATATGAAGGGCTGTAGTATGCCGAGACACAGTCACAGACATATGGTGGGCTGTAGTCCGCCGTGACACAGTCACAGACAAATGGGGGCTGTAGTACGTGGTGACACAGTCACAGACATATGGAGGGCTGTAGTACGCCGTGACACAGTCACAGACATATGGAGGGCTGTAGTACGCCGTGACACAGTCAAAGACATATGGGGGGCTGTAGTTCGTGGTGACACAGTCACAGATATAGGGAGGGCTGTATTGTACGCTGTGACACAGTCACAGACATAGGGAGAGCTGTAGTACATGGTGACACAGTCACAGATATAGGGAGGGCTGTAGTAAGACCGCGACACAGTCACAGACACAAGGAGTGCTGTAGAAAGCCGTTACACAGTCACAGACATATGGAGGGCTGTAGTACGCCGTGACACAGTCACAGACATATGGAGGGCTGTAGTACATGGTGACACAGTCACAGATATAGGGAGGGCTGTAGTAAGACCGCGACACAGTCACAGACACAAGGAGTGCTGTAGTAAGCCGTTACACAGTCACAGACATAGGGAGGGCTGTATAGTACGCCGTGACACAGTCACAGACATATGAAGGGCTGTAGTACGCCGTGACACAGTCACAGACATATGGAGGGCTGTAGTACGCCGTGACACAGTCAAAGACATATGGGGGGCTGTAGTTCGTGGTGACACAGTCACAGATATAGGGAGGGCTGTAGTACGCCGTGACACAGTCACAGACATGTGGAGGGCTGTAGTAAGCCATGACACAGTCACAGACATAGGGAGGGCTGTAGTACGGCGTGACACTGTCACAGACATATGGAGGGATGTAGTAAGCCGTGACACAGTCACAGACATATGGAGGGCTGTAGTAAGCCGTGACACAGTCACAGACAAATGGAGTGCTGCCGTAAGCCGTGACACAGTCACAAACATGTGGAGGGCTGTAGTAAGCCGTGACACAGTCACAGACAAAGGGAGGGCTGTAGTCCGCCGTGACACAGTCACAGACATAGGGAGGGCTGTAGTACACCGTGACAGTGTCATAGACATAGGGAGGGCTGTAGTATGTGGTGACACAGTCACAGACATAGGGAGGGCTGTAGTACGCCGTGACACAGTCATAGACATAGGGAGGGCTGAAGTACACCGTGACACAGTCACAGACAAAAGGAGGGCTGTAGTACGCCGTGACACAGTCACAGACATATGGAGGGCTGTAGTATGCCGTGACACAGTCACAGACATATGGTGGGCTGTAGTCCGCCGTGACACAGTCACAGACAAATGGGGGCTGTAGTACGTAGTGACACAGTCACAGACATATGGAGGGTTGTAGTACGCCGTGACACAGTCACAGACATACTGAGGGCTGTAGTACGTGGTGACACAGTCACAGACATATGGAGGGCTGTAGTACGCCGTGACACAGTCACAGACATAGGGAGGGCTGTAGTACGCCGTGACACAGTCACAGACATATGGATGGCTGTAGTAAGCCGTGACACAGTCACATACATGTGGAGGGCTGTAGTAAGCCATGACACAGTCACAGACATAGGGAGGGCTGTAGTACGGCGTGACACTGTCACAGACATATGGAGGGCTGTAGTCCGCCGTGACACAGTCACAGACATAGGGAGGGCTGAGTGTGTGGTGACACAGTCACAGACATAGGGAGGGCTGTAGTACGCCGTGACACAGTCATAGACATAGGGACGGCTGTAGTACACCGTGACACAGTCACAGACAAACGGAGGGCTGTAGTACGCCGTGACACAGTCACAGACATAGGGAGGGCTGTAGTATGTGGTGACACAGTCACAGACATAGGGAGGGCTGTTGTACGTCGTGACACAGTCATAGACATAGGGAGGGCTATAGTACACCGTGACACAGTTACAGACATATGGAGGGCTGTAGTACGCCGTGACACAGTCATAGACAGAGGGAGGGCTGTGGTACGCCGTGACACAGTCACAGATATAGGGAGGGCTGCAGTACGTGGTGACACAGTCACAGACAAACGGAGGGCTGGAGTAAGCCGCGACACAGTCACAGACATGTGGAGGGCTGTAGTAAGCTGCGACACAGTCACAGACATATGGAGGGCTGCAGTAAGCCGTGACACAGTCATAGACATAGGGAGGGCTGTAGTACGCCGTGACACAGTCACAGACATAGGGAGGGCTGTAGTATGTGGTTACACAGTCACAGACATAGGGAGGGCTGTAGTACGCCGTAACACAGTCATAGACATAGGGAGGGCTGTAGTACGCCGTGACACAGTCACAGACATAGGGGGGGCTGTAGTAAGCCGTGACACAGTCACAGATATATGGAGGGCTGTAGTAAGCTGCGACACAGTCACAGACATATGGAGGGCTGTAGTACGCCGTGACACAGTCACAGACATATGAAGGGCTGTAGTACGTGGTGACACAGTCACAGACATACGGAGGGCGGTATGTACGTGGTGACACAGTCACAGATATAATGAGGGCTGTAGTAAGCCGTGACACATTCACAGACATATGGAGGAATGTAGTACGTGGTGACAATGTCACAGACAAAAGGAGGGCTGTAGTACGCCGTGACACAGTCACAGACATAGGGAGGTCTGTATAGTACGCCGTGACACAGTCACAGACGTAGGGAGGGCTGTAGTACATGCTGACACAGTCACAGACATAGGGAGGGCTGTAGTATGCCGTGACACAGTCACAGACATATGGAGGGCTGTAGTATGTGGTGACACAGTCACAGACATATGAAGGGCTGTAGTATGTGGTGACACAGTCACAGACATATGAAGGGCTGTAGTATGACGTGACACAGTCACAGACATATGGTGGGCTGTAGTCCGCCATGACACAGTCACAGACATAGGGAGGCCTGAGTGTGTGGTGACACAGTAACAGACATAGGGAGGGCTGTAGTACGCCGTGACACAGTCATAGACATAGGGAGGGTTGTAGTACACCGTGACACAGTCACAGACAAACGGAGGGCTGTAGTACGCCGTGACACAGTCACAGACATAGGGAGGGCTGTAGTATGTGGTGACACAGTCACAGACATAGGGAGGGCTGTTGTACGTCGTGACACAGTCATAGACATATGGAGGGCTATAGTACACCGTGACACAGTTACAGACATATGGAGGGCTGTAGTACGCCGTGACACAGTCATAGACAGAGGGAGGGCTGTGGTACGCCGTGACACAGTCACAGATATAGGGAGGGCTGCAGTACGTGGTGACACAGTCACAGACATAGGGAGGGCTGGAGTAAGCCGCGACACAGTCACAGACATGTGGAGGGCTGTAGTAAGCTGCGACACAGTCACAGACATATGGAGGGCTGCAGTAAGCCGTGACACAGTCATAGACATAGGGAGGGCTGTAGTACGCCGTGACACAGTCACAGACATAGGGAGGGCTGTAGTATGTGGTTACACAGTCACAGACATAGGGAGGGCTGTAGTACGCCGTAACACAGTCATAGACATAGGGAGGGCTGTAGTACGCCGTGACACAGTCACAGACATAGGGGGGGCTGTAGTAAGCCGTGACACAGTCACAGATATATGGAGGGCTGTAGTAAGCTGCGACACAGTCACAGACATATGGAGGGCTGTAGTACGCCGTGACACAGTCACAGACATATGAAGGGCTGTAGTACGTGGTGACACAGTCACAGACATACGGAGGGCGGTATGTACGTGGTGACACAGTCACAGACATAATGAGGGCTGTAGTAAGCCGTGACACATTCACAGACATATGGAGGAATGTAGTACGTGGTGACACAGTCACAGACAAAAGGAGGGCTGTAGTACGCCGTGACACAGTCACAGACATAGGGAGGTCTGTATAGTACGCCGTGACACAGTCACAGACGTAGGGAGGGCTGTAGTACATGGTGACACAGTCACAGACATAGGGAGGGCTGTAGTATGACGTGACACAGTCACAGACATATGGAGGGCTGTAGTACGCCGTGACACAGTCACAGACATGTGGAGGGCTGTAGTACGCCGTGACACAGTCAAAGACATATGGGGGGCTGTAGTTCGTGGTGACACAGTCACAGACATATGGTGGGCTGTAGTCCGCCGTGACACAGTCACAGACATATGGGGGCTGTAGTATGTCGTGACACAGTCACAGACATAGGGAGGACTGTAGTACGCCGTGACACAGTCACAGACATATGGAGGGCTGTAGTAAGCCGTGACACAGTCACAGACATAGGGAGGGCTGTAGTACGGCGTGACACATTCACAGACATATGGAGGAATGTAGTACGTGGTGACACAGTCACAGACAAAAGGAGGGCTGTAGTACGCCGTGACACAGTCACAGACATAGGGAGGTCTGTATAGTACGCCGTGACACAGTCACAGACATAGGGAGGGCTGTAGTACATGGTGACACAGTCACAGACATAGGGAGGGCTGTAGTATGCCGTGACACAGTCACAGACATATGGAGGGCTGTAGTATGTGGTGACACAGTCACAGACATATGAAGGGCTGTAGTATGACGTGACACAGTCACAGACATATGAAGGGCTGTAGTCCGCCGTGACACAGTCACAGACATATTGGGGCTGTAGTACGTTGTGACACAGTCACAGACATATGGAGGGCTGTAGTACGCCGTGACACAGTCACAGACATGTGGAGGGCTGTAGTACTCCGTGACACAGTCAAAGACATATGGTGGGCTGTAGTCCGCCGTGACACAGTCACAGACATATGGGGGCTGTAGTATGTCGTGACACAGTCACAGACATAGGGAGGACTGTAGTACGCCGTGACACAGTCACAGACATATGGAGGGCTGTAGTAAGCCGTGACACAGTCACAGACATAGGGAGGGCTGTAGTACGGCGTGACACTGTCACAGACATATGGAGGGCTGTAGTACGCCGTGACACAGTCACAGACATGTGGAGGGCTGTAGTACGCCGTGACACAGTCAAAGACATATGGGGGGCTGTAGTTCGTGGTGACACAGTCACAGACATATGGTGGGCTGTAGTCCCCTGTGACACAGTCACAGACATATGGGGGCTGTAGTATGTCGTGACACAGTCACAGACATAGGGAGGACTGTAGTACGCCGTGACACAGTCACAGACATATGGAGGGCTGTAGTAAGCCGTGACACAGTCACAGACATAGGGAGGGCTGTAGTACGGCGTGACACATTCACAGACATATGGAGGAATGTAGTACGTGGTGACACAGTCACAGACAAAAGGAGGGCTGTAGTACGCCGTGACACAGTCACAGACATAGGGAGGTCTGTATAGTACGCCGTGACACAGTCACAGACATAGGGAGGGCTGTAGTACATGGTGACACAGTCACAGACATAGGGAGGGCTGTAGTATGCCGTGACACAGTCACAGACATATGAAGGGCTGTAGTATGACGTGACACAGTCACAGACATAGGGAGGGCTGTAGTATGCCGTGACACAGTCACGGACATATGGAGGGCTGTAGTATGTGGTGACACAGTCACAGACATATGAAGGGCTGTAGTATGACGTGACACAGTCACAGACATATGAAGGGCTGTAGTCCGCCGTGACACAGTCACAGACATATTGGGGCTGTAGTACGTTGTGACACAGTCACAGACATATGGAGGGCTGTAGTACGCCGTGACACAGTCACAGACATGTGGAGGGCTGTAGTACGCCGTGACACAGTCAAAGACATATGGGGGGCTGTAGTTCGTGGTGACACAGTCACAGACATATGGTGGGCTGTAGTCCGCCGTGACACAGTCACAGACATATGGGGGCTGTAGTATGTCGTGACACAGTCACAGACATAGGGAGGACTGTAGTACGCCGTGACACAGTCACAGACATATGGAGGGCTGTAGTAAGCCGTGACACAGTCACAGACATAGGGAGGGCTGTAGTACGGCGTGACACTGTCACAGACATATGGAGGGCTGTAGTACGCCGTGACACAGTCACAGACATGTGGAGGGCTGTAGTACGCCGTGACACAGTCAAAGACATATGGGGGGCTGTAGTTCGTGGTGACACAGTCACAGACATATGGTGGGCTGTAGTCCGCCGTGACACAGTCACAGACATATGGGGGCTGTAGTATGTCGTGACACAGTCACAGACATAGGGAGGACTGTAGTACGCCGTGACACAGTCACAGACATATGGAGGGCTGTAGTAAGCCGTGACACAGTCACAGACATAGGGAGGGCTGTAGTACGGCGTGACACATTCACAGACATATGGAGGAATGCAGTACGTGGTGACACAGTCACAGACAAAAGGAGGGCTGTAGTACGCCGTGACACAGTCACAGACATAGGGAGGTCTGTATAGTACGCCGTGACACAGTCACAGACATAGGGAGGGCTGTAGTACATGGTGACACAGTCACAGACATAGGGAGGGCTGTAGTATGCCGTGACACAGTCACAGACATATGAAGGGCTGTAGTATGACGTGACACAGTCACAGACATATGGTGGGCTGTAGTCCGCCGTGACACAGTCACAGACATATGGGGGCTGTAGTATGTCGTGACACAGTCACAGACATAGGGAGGACTGTAGTACGCCGTGACACAGTCACAGACATATGGAGGGCTGTAGTAAGCCGTGACACAGTCACAGACATAGGGAGGGCTGTAGTACGGCGTGACACTGTCACAGACATATGGAGGGATGTAGTAAGCCGTGACACAGTCACAGACATATGGAGGCCTTTAGTAAGCCGTGACACAGTCACAGACAAATGGAGGGCTGCCGTAAGCCGTGACACAGTCACAAACATGTGGAGGGCTGTAGTAAGCCGTGACACAGTCACAGAGAAAGGGAGGGCTGTGGTATGTGGTGACACAGTCACAGACATAGGGAGGGCTGTAGTACGCCGTGACACAGTCATAGACATAGGGAGGGCTGTAGTACGTGGTGACACAGTCACAGACATTGGGAGGGCTGTAGTAAGCCGCGACACAGTCACAGACATGTGGAGGGCTGTAGTAAGCTGCAACACAGTCACAGACATATGGAGGGCTGCAGTAAGCCGTGACACAGTCACAGACATAGGGAGGGCTGTAGTACGCCGTGACACAGTCACTGACATAGGGAGGGCTGCAGTGTGTGGTGACACAGTCACAGACATAGGGAGGGCTGTAGTACGCCGTGACACAGTCACAGACATAGATAGGGCGGTATGTACGTGGTGACACAGTCACAGACATAGATAGGGCTGTAGTACGCCGTGACACAGTCACAGACATATGGAGGGCTGTCGTACGCAGTGACACAGTCAAAGACATATGGGGGGCTGTAGTTTGTGGTGACACAGTCACAGATATAGGGAGGGCTGTAGTACGCCGTGACACAGTCACAGACATATGGAGGGCTGTAGTAAGCCATGACACAGTCACAGACATGTGGAGGGCTGTAGTAAGCCATGACACAGTCACAGACATAGGGAGGGCTGTAGTACGGCGTGACACTGTCACAGACATATGGAGGAATGTAGTAAGCCGTGACACAGTCACAGACATATGGAGGGCTGTAGTAAGCCGTGACACAGTCACAGACAAATGGAGGGCTGCCATAAGCCGTGACACAGTCACAAACATGTGGAGGGCTGTAGTACGCCGTGACACAGTCACAGACAAGTGGAGGGCTGTAGTACGCCGTGATACAGGTTCCTCTGACATCGGACATTTTAACACAAACACACACGGCGGGTATAGACCATGTCACAGGTTCCGTTCTCTCTGATGTGTTGCAGGTTTAATTCAGTGTCTCACTCTGCTACTCCTCCTCCGGTGGTTTATACACATTGGTGATGTAATGGGTAGCACTTTGAGGCCACACACACACAAACGTAATGTTCTTGTACACATATATACACCACACTCACACCACCAGCCTACTAATTACCCACACACATGCACACACACTCACATTCGCACACACACACTCCCACTACCCCTTCTCCTAACACACATACACACACCATGGCACATAGGTCTTCTTTCCCAACAAATAGCCCCCCGTGAGCACACAAACACACACTGCATACATGTGCGTCCCCTCCCTCTCACTCACACACATAGAGTGACAATGTGTATGAGTGATCACCACTGGCAGATTGTCTAACAGACTCTCAGTGCCTCAGAACCACCCAGGAGACCCCCATCATGGTAGGCAGACGGAGAGAAGGAGAGAGAGGGGACGAGGGAGGGAGAGTGACTAACTTCACTCTTTCTTTTCTTCTTGCCCCAGCTGTGTCTTCAAACAGCCCTTTGATGTGGGAAATTAAAAAGAGTGAGTGTGTCAATATCTCCCTCGGTCCACCACATTCATCCATTTCCTCTCCTCCTCTCCCCTTCTCCTCCTCTCCTCTCTTTTCTTGTCTGCTGTTGACCCAGGAAAAGAGAGTACTACTTGTTTCCCACAACACCTCTACCACCCAGCCTCCTCGCCACTATGCCCTCATAAGTGTCAGTGTGTTTATTAGTGTATCTGTGTGTGTGTGTGTGTGTGTGTAGGCCCATCACTTAACACTTGTACCCACTACCCACATCATTATTAGTGTGTCTGATGTTCTCCCTTGAAGACCCACCCTCTAAGCATTTTATCCTTTTGTTGGTTTATGAGTGTGTGTGTGAGTGAGCGAGTGAGCGAGCGAGTGAGTGAGCGAGTGAGCGAGCGAGTGAGTGAGCGAGCGAGCGAGTGAGCGAGTGAGTGAGTGAGTGAGTGAGTGAGTGAGTGAGTGAGTGAGTGAGTGAGTGAGAGGAAGTGCACATGTATGCAGTGTGTGTGTACGTGCATGTGTGTTTGTGTGTGTGGGCGTGAGTGAGTGTGAGTGCACATGTGCTCATTTATACAGTAAATGTGACTGTGTGTGTGTGTGTGTGTGTGTGTGTCCACAGACCCACTCCCCTGGGGTTTATGTCTATGCTGCAATAATCCTCTGTCTCTGCCTTGATGACTGGAAACTCATTTCTGCCTTTTTGCAACACTGTGCTACGCTTTACTTCACCTGACGGGGCGTTTCCAGGGCCGCTCAGTCAGTGACTGAGAAAGTGTGTGTGTGTGTGTGCATTATGCTGTGTGTGTGTGTGCATTATGCTGTGTGTGTGTGCATTATGCTGTGTGTGTGTGTGTGTGTGTGTGTGTGTGTGTGTGCACTGTTTTAACCCCATCTTATTCCCCCTCCCTGACACTGTACTACTGGACTGGAGTCCAGTCACTGTTTCTATGCAACACTAGGCCCCTTCTTGACAACACCTCTCTCCCGTCCCGCTCTGTCTCTCACTCTTTCCTTCACTCTGGAGAGGGAGAGAGGGAGAGAAAAAAGAAGGGGGGAAAGTGGAAATAACAGGATGATGTCTCAGGAGTGGCTGTCTGTAAAAAGGGAGAGTGGGGGGAGAGGTGTTTTCTCTGTGTATTAACTATGAAGTGGGGAACGTGCCATATGGAGCAGAGTCCTACTGTAAAGCCACAGTCAAAAAGCATTTTTAACACTCAGAGAAACACAATAAACAATGAGAGGGAGAGAGAGAAAACAAGGTAGATCCACTGTATAAAGGATACAGGACTGGAGATAGACTGATATAAAATTAAACAATGGCCTTTTTAAACTTCTGCAGTGATAGAGAGAGGGGGGAAGAGATTTGGAGATGGAAAGATAGAGGTAGATGGACTGATAAATTGGTAGCGGGATGCGACGGAGGAAGTGTAGACTACTGGAGATAGGGACAGGATGGACGAGAGAAAGTGATACAGACCGAAAAAAATGAAAAAACAACGGAACATTTTGAAAAATTTGCTAAGGGAGAGACAGCGCTGGGAGGGAGGGGAGGAGGAAAGAGGGAGCACGTGTGTTTTTATGAATGAATGTCGGTGACTCAGTCGATGTGTCATACAGCCCAGTCTTTATAAAAGGACGTTTAAAACAAGCCTAAACATTTCACTGCGCGAAAATTTGACTTACACACGCTCGCTCGCGTCCCTCTCTCTGTACTCATCCGTCTATCCCTCCCTAACCATTTGTCTGCGTGTCTGTCTATCGTCACTATCAGTTCGTTACTAGAACTAAACTCAAACTTTACGGAACAAAAAGTTTGGAGGCATTGTATTTTATTTCTTTATTGGATTGTTCGCCCTCATTCCTCTACTTTTTCATTCATTCATTCTCTCGTTCTTTTCCTCTTCTGCAATCTCTTGCCTCCACTCTTTTCGCGGAGTGTGAAAGGCAGAAGAAACTGGAGCACGTGACAATTTCCGGAGTTCGATTTATTTATTAATTTTCTTACATTATTTTAACTATTTATTTACTGCAAGTCGTGCATTTATTTCTTGGACACGAACAAATATGAAATGTAAGTGCCTTTGATTTGTTTTTTTCCCAAAGCCATTATTCTTTCAATGTTTTCTTAATTTTCTTCTTATCATCCTTTCTCTCTGACGTGTCTTGTGTAGTTAAGTCTATGTCCAATATGTTGGCATAATAATATGCTGACAAGATTCTGAGGGTATGATCATTGATTGGGCTATTCCATATTCAAATGCAATTTCTGAGCATGCAAATGTTACTTAATTGCAGCTAAGCATTGCCATGTTCAGTGACCACTGAGTGATCCATTTGTTTCAAGAAGCCTAGACACTGACGTCTTATACCAGCAGGTGGTTAAAGTTTGAACAAGGAGTGATGCGCTCCTGAGTCCTGGCTTGTGCTTCTTGTGGTTCTCCTGTAATTACACAGGCATTTATCATTTCAGCAGCAATTGGGACATTCTTTACCTTGTATTTGAACTTGAAAGAGAAGGAATGAATGAGCTTACTGTTACAGAACTGTCTTGGGTTAGGCTGTGTAATGCATGTCATCCAACAACTGATGTATACTATTGGAGGTGTGACATTTGGAGGCGTTCATGAAAGTCGATAATTGTGAAGGAGATCAACATAATATTATAGTGTGTCATAGCATGTAATGATTTAGGGCAAGTGATTTGCATTTAGGACTCTGGTCACATCCAACAACTGATGTGTGATATTGCAGGTGTGACAATTAGAGGCATTCAGGAAAGTCGATAACTGTGAAGGTGTTGTTATTGTTAATGATATTATGAGTCATGGGATTGAATGATTTGGATAGATTTTGATTCAACCTGTGAAAACATGACTCTGCTGGCTTTGTGCAACTCTGAAGGATTCCACTGCCAAGTCTGGGTTTATGTTTACATTATGGTGCAATATCTCTGGAGAGTTGACAGCCGTACCCCGAGGTCATTATCATTATATCGACATGACAGCGCTTCTCTGCGGTCATATAAACCTAATAATTGCTTCCGTTTCCTCCCACCCTGCAGTGCTTGTCGACTCCTCCTCCTCTCTGCTGCTCTCGCTGCTATTGGCCCAGCTTCCTTTATTTACGTCTGCCGTCCCCGCCCCCTACCGGCGGCTGAACGTCGTGCACGAACTGGATAGATTGGCCAATCAGACGAAGAATCTGAGGCAGATCACAGCAGATCTATTGGTGAGTGGAATGGTACTGTACTCACTTCTGATGTCATGATGGGGAGATTGCTATACTGATGTGGGTACTGTATTGATTGTGTGGTGGTGATCATGCCATGACCAGTTACCTGAGGCACATGAAAAGAGACTGGCTGAAGTTTTTGTCCAATAGCTCACCTTTATGACCCCTTAATGACTACTATAGTGCCATAGTGATTGCATAGAACAGTCATAAGAAGCCCTGCTCCTTCTGCCTCACTCTCCCAGACCGTGACGCAATACAACTCTGGACAGTTGACTTAGACGTCTTATTCTCCTGGCTACGTTAACCTGCTTGTGTTGTGTCAGCCAGTGTATTAAGAGTCCCTTAGCTGTGTGAGAAGGACAGTCAGGGCAAGTGTCAGTAGATATGTCACTATGTGAGGTCAGCCTTAATCCAGACAAAACCAACTGGAGGGCCGACTGACCGTGGGGAGATCTGACTCAACGTCCTGGTCTGAATGGTCACCTGATACCACAGGGCCTGATGGAGCGCTCATAGTAGGAGAAAGTTGCCTCTAGACACTGATTTCAGGTCAGTTTAGTGTTAATGCTAAGGGTTATGATTGGGGGTAGGTACGCTGGTCCTAGATCTGTGCCTATGGACATCTTATACCTGGAGTAGAAACACACTCAAAGAGAATAGAAAGTAACTACCGGTAATAGTTATTTCTGGAACTGATTAACTCTGTTTATTAGCTGTGAGGAAATGGAATGTGGATTGGCACCTGTTGCTTATCTGGTGCTGTTTCCTGAAGTTGTTCTAATCTCGATGCCCAAGTAAAAGCGGCTGGGGAGTTTGTATTGAAATGGAAATGATTGCTGTGTACGTTTGGCCTACAGATGTGCTGGAAGTGTCCTGTAAGCAATGTGTTTGAACAGGTGAACCAGAACATATCCTTATCTTTGGTTATTCATTCTATTTTTATATGATGTAAATCAGAAACCACATTTGTTTAAGAAACAAAACTGAAAATAGTTACACTCTCTAGTCTCTGGCAGGAGGATTGTTCAGTGTGTGTGTGTGTGTGTGTGTGTGTGTGTGTGTGTGTGTGTGTGTGTGTGTGTGTGTGTGTGTGTGTGTGTGTGTGTGTGTGTGTGTGTGTGTGTGTGTAGTATCTCTGTATGAGGACACAGTGCTATAGCAATAGTGTAGTATGGGGGCTAGATGAGGAAGTAGCTATCAAAGAAGAGAACTCTGCACAGCAATGGCAATATGCTGCTTTGACAAAATGTTGTGTTTGTTTTTCACTGACATGAAGCATTTCTTTTGGTTTCTTTTCTTCTTGTGCGGAGTTCCACTAAACAGGGGTCAAGGCTAGGAAAGAAAAATAGAATTGGAGACAATGGAAAGTCCCTGCAAAAAAGCAATACAACTGTGTGTGTGTCTGTGTAATGTTTCTACATGTCTGTTGTGCGTTTTCAAGTGTGTGTGTGTGCATTGAGGGTGCTGTAAATAGTTGTGTAGGTGTGGTGTTTAGTGTTTGGTTTTTGGTCGCCACAGCAAAGTGACCTGATAAAAATCACAGAGATTTATCACATTCCAGTATTTGCATTCAGGAAGATTGTTGGGGGGGGCAAGGTTCAGTTGAGTGAGGTCATGATGGAGAGAACGAGAAAGGGAGGATAAGAGAATTACATGCTGAGACTGAGCAGATAAAGAGATCAGAGAGAGGTGCATGAGAAGTGGTCACCAGTGTGTGTGTGTGTGTGTGTGTGTGTGTGTGTGTGTGTGTGTGTAACAGGGTGTAAGAGAGAAGGTAGAGAGGAAAGCAGGAGAAATAACCCAAAGAGGGGTGAAAGGGATAAGAGGGGTGGGATTGGATTAATTATGAAAGACAAAACTTTAAGCCAAACATTAGTGGTCTTTTGTAAAAGATAGAAGCAAGCAAGTGAGTGAGGGGGGATGAGAGAGCGATGGGAAATCAACAATAGCAACAACAATAATAGCAAAACACGATGGTAAAAGCACAATGAGGACAGAACACCACAATAGCATGAGGAAGCATTAAGTGTACACAACCCATTGTGTACCACCATCCATCATGTTTTCCTAATGCTGTTATGTTTCTCCACTGATTGGTGCTCTGATGCACATGGCATCAGTCACTGTCCTGCTTCACGTCATTCTCAGTCATTTACTTTCTACTCATAAATCACTTCTTCACCTGTTAAGGACCCACAGAGATATAGTAGCCAGTAGCAGTGCCGCCCCCCCACCCCGAGTCTGCTGTGATGTGGTCTGTCTCCCCCTAGTGGTGGCTGTGAGGAGTGAAAACAGACTCTGGGGATTGTACACACATTACTACACAGCAATACGTCATCTCAGACTTTTTAATAGCTGCGATCCTGGAGTTTCCCTGCAGCTCTGTTGTCTATCCCGCTCGGAGCTCTCTAAGTCACATCATATGTTGTTCTCCTCCTCTCCCAGTAGAAAACATCCTGTGGTTTCAGGCCACTTGCTCTTATTGTTGACGTTTTCGGGGTTACGATGTGGGTGAACTCTCCCTGACCCGACTTTTCTCAGGGAAAGCTAGGGTCTCTAGTCCTGGCCAGACCAGACAGTCATCTGATCTCGGTGCTGCTGGAGCAATACTTTCCTTATACTTACGTGACGCTTGTGAGGATGTGCAAATTTGTGAGGATATAGTTGACTGACGTAGCATGTTGTTTTGTCCGTTTTTCTTGCAGAAGGAACATGCGTTCGAGACAGACCCAGAACAGCATAGATTTAAGTCCCTGCCACTAATGAACAACAGGGCCAGTGACATCAACTCCCTTGAGGTAAATGTCTTTTACGTTGTGTGTGTCTGTCCTTCTGCCTTCCAGATGAAGGCCCAGACATTTCATGTCCCAGACATTGATACTAAATCGCTCTTTCTTCACCACCCTGCCCCCCTCCCTCTTCTTCTCTCCTCCAGATGAGACCCACTCTCTCTCAGCTCCACGCGGACCTGAAGTCGTTTGAGCACCATTTTGCCTGGTTGAGCAGAGCGTCAAGGAAACACCACCACCCTGCTCTCCCTAAACTGGGACAGATGATGTCACTCATCAAGTCTCTCACCAGCATGCTAGAGCATCAGGTAACTGCTCTGTTCAACACTAATATGGCTGATACAGTATGCAGCTTAGTACATTTATATCATTTGGATATATTATACATATGAGATTTTATCAGATCATTCTACTGTTCTTACACTGTGTGATGATCTAATAATGGTATAACTCTGCAGTTCTTGCACTCAGTTTCAATCATTACATTAAGGCCTGTTGCATCACATTCCTTGGATGGGAGGAACATTAGTCTAGCCTAGCACTTCAGACAGGAAATATAAACCATCCCTCCCTCTCTCACCGTTCTCCTCAGATGATGAGAGTTGATGCTCAGCGTCTCTCTCCTCCCTCTCCCTCGATGCCGCCTCCTCCCCCCTCCCAGTTTGATGTGTTACAGTCTTCCCAGGAGCTGCTACTACAGTTCAGACTCTTCTGTGATTGGGCCCAACGAGTGTTCTCAGTGCTCAGTACAAAGTCCAAAATGTCTGCAGTACAATGATGATTCCTGAAGTGCTATAGTCTATAGGGATACACAGAATCCCCACTACAACCAATGGGGATCTACTAGCTTCAACCGGCACTACAACCAATGATGATCCAAGAAATCCACACTACAGCCAATGACGACCCAAGAAAGACACTACAGCCAATGACGATACAAGAAATCGACACTACCGCCAATGACGATCCAAGAAATCGACACTACCGCCAATGACGATCCAAGAAATCGACACTACCGCCAATGACGATCCAAGAAATCGACACTACCGCCAATGACGATCCAAGAAATCGACACTACCGCCAATGACGATCCAAGAAATCGACACTACCGCCAATGACGATCCAAGAAATCGACACTACCGCCAATGACGATCCAAGAAATCGACACTACCGCCAATGACGATCCAAGAAATCGACACTACCGCCAATGACGATCCAAGAAATCGACACTACCGCCAATGACGATCCAAGAAATCGACACTACCGCCAATGACGATCCAAGAAATCGACACTACCGCCAATGACGATCCAAGAAATCGACACTACCGCCAATGACGATCCAAGAAATCGACACTACCGCCAATGACGATCCAAGAAATCGACACTACCGCCAATGACGATCCAAGAAATCGACACTACCGCCAATGACGATCCAAGAAATCGACACTACCGCCAATGACTATCCAAGAAATCCACACTACCGCCAATGACGATCCAAGAAATCCACACTACAGCCAATGACTATCCAAGAAATCCACACTACCACCAATGACGATCTGAGAAATCCACACTACAGCCAATGAGGATTCAAGATAACCACACTACAACCTTGCACTGTTGTCACTGACCCTCCATCCTCATTGTAGCCAATGAGAGACCTCCATATTCAAACTACAGCCTATGAGGATCCACCATATTCACACTATCACAACCAGTAATGGTCTCCAATATTCACAAACACGTCACTGCCACCCCATCCTCTCTCTTAAATACCTTGTTCCTGACTGTGTTATTTATGTATTTATTTATTTATTTACTTATTTATTTGATGTCATTATTTATTTGATTTTGTAACGTGTCACATATCATTTTACTTTATTGTTGTGAATTTAATTCCTTGTACCTTGTCAATACTCCTATTTTGTTCTCGCTCTACCCTTCCTCCCAAACTAAACAAGGAGACCACACCGTAGCACTTCCTGACTTCTTGCAGTCTCTAATGATATGGATTGTATTTTCAACTATTTAACCTGTCTCTCTTTACACAGAGTAGCCTATTTCCGCCAGTAGATGTAGCAAACATACTTGGCTTGTAGCAAGCATATCTTGGGAGAGCCTACATGTATCTTTCTTACAGTGCTGTTCTTTACCTTGTAGATTTAGGGTTACTCATAGAATCTTCTGAACATGTTAAATGTGCCACCTGTTTGGTTTTGTAAACTGTTAAGAAAGAGAATTATGAACCATGCCTCAATCAGGATGTCAACACAACATAGGAGGGTAGATCGTTTTTCCATGGGTTTAGTTGCTATAAGTGGCTGTGTCCCACATGGATAAATAACAGGTGGTATATCTAAAGGTTTATGAATATGCCCTGTTGCTAAGCACTGATCTAGGACCTGATCTAATCTCTTTGCACAAATTTGTTAGGATTAGCCTTTTGAGTCAGCTGATCCTGAATCTGTGCCTTGGTACACATAATGTTTGAGCGTTTTAGTGACATAAATAAGAAATGAAAAAAACACCCCATGCCTTAAAATACTATGTATTGTGATACTACGGTTCTGCACAGTTGTACATACTTGTACAATAATGTAAATTGTTGTATACAATTGTGTAGTATAGTTTTCTATGATATAAATGTAAAATACTCTGTCAATGCTATCCCTATCATTTTGTCGCAATATCAATATTATTCTATTCTAGTATTTTGTGACAGTATTTACTATTTATTTAAGTTACTTTGGTGGAACTATTTATTTGTGCTGCAGAGGAGCAAGTCTCCTGTTGTTTTTGTACTTTTATACTGTTTTTATTCATAATTACCATTATCATTGCTATCATCGATGTTGAAATCATTGTAGTACCATGCCTGAACGCTGTGTAAAACCTTGTGCTTGGGGTCTCCAGCACACAGACTGACTGATTGGCCTAAATGTGAAATGTGTGCCTTGAAAATAAAAAAGTTAATAAAGAACATGCACAATGAGATGGGCTTTTCATGTTACTTTGTCATCTTTAGGTAGGCCTACACATCATGCTCTCTTTTTTTATTTCCCTCCATCATTCACCATCCTCCTGTGTCTCCTCCATCACCACACACTAAGGGTCCTTTCCTACATTAACCATCAGGCATTGCAACAAGCACAGAGTTCATAAACCCGTTTCCAATTAACCTATAAAAAGCCTTTTTATATTTGGGGTTAACATTCAAACAATATGTGAATTCAAGTACTAAATCACAAGTTAGTACAGTATTATATTTATATTTTTTAACAGATCTACAGATAAGACTTGACTGTTGAAGCTCTTACCCAATGGCAGTGGTGCATTCGGGGCTAGACCCAGCCTATAGCGATCGTCGTTGTTGGGAGGCGGCAGCGGGTGGGTGACTACTAGCTAGCTAGTTAGTTTGTGCTCAGGTTTATTGTTAAGGTTGTATGGAGTAGCACTGCGAGTCTCAATCCCTTTTGACAATATCAACAAAAGCATTAGCCATGAGTTAATGATACTAGGTGAGTAGTTGTTGCAATATTACTAACGCACCATTCCTATCAAACATTATATAGCGAAGAATGACGCACGGACGAAGGCTTATAGATTCGCAGGCCAGTAGCAGAGGAGGCATTGAAGGCGGCATCTGTAACATTTTCTGCTTATAGTTAACATCATAGGGTAGGTAGCATTTGTTTTCTGCCTTTTAGCTTGGAGAAACCGATCTTTTTCGCACACGCTCATCAGGGATAGACGCGTATAAACAGAAAGACGGCCAGGGAGGAGGGAGGGGAGAAATAAGAAGAAGAAGGAGGGAGGGGTCGGGAGGAGGCGGGATTTAAAGGGATAGACGGGTCAGCCTTTTGGCCGACTTTATTATTTGTAGATTTTTGAATAATTGTAGATGGAGATCAATAGTTAATGTTGCTTTGGTGTAAGTTCCTGGACCTTGTGTCATTAATAAATACGTTGTGTTTTATTTTACAGTCCTACTCTTAAGAAAGGAGACCACACACTACATCAGCTCAGCTGTTGTTTCCACACACTGAGGAACAAAGTCACATCAGCTGAAGGAACCTTTCCACCAGCAATGAATTAAACCGGGAAAGAAGAGACACAGCTCCACCAACACTAATACACACACTTACATTAATACCAAACATACAACCTTTTATTCCTTAATCGTGTTTTGCCTCAAGATGGCAAACTCAGTGGCCACTCAAGTGGTCCAAGCGGAACTATTACCCCCTCAATCGTCCTCCTCCCTCTCTCCCTTCCCATCGCTGCAGGGATCAGGAGAAGGGGAGGAGGACAGGGAAAGGAGGGAAGAAGTGGATGGGGAGAAAGGGATGGTGGAGGGGAATGAGGATATAGTGCTAACCAGGGTAGGGGTGCAGATGGTGACGTCATCGGTCCTGGCTGCGCCCCATCTCCAGGAGCACCCTGAGCACCCGTTCCAGTGCCTGGACTGTGGCAAGAGCTTCAAGTGGTCTTCAAGGCTGGCCCACCACCAGCGCAGCCACAACAACGAGAGACCCTACCGCTGTAACCTCTGCCCCAAGGCCTTCAAGGGCTCCTCCGCCCTCCTGTACCACCAGAGGTACTGCCGGGAGGGAGATAGAGGGGGACTGGCACAGTGAAAGTTAGCTATAGAAATGCTTGCAGCTTATAACACACGTCTCACTTTATGAAGAGTATTCTTCTCCTTGTGTCCATCTGTTTTCATCTGTTTAGTTCTGTCACAATAAACCAAATGAGGGAAAGGTGACGTGAACAATATAATGTGAGTCTATTTAGGGCTGTGGAAACTAGTGGAATAATCAATACAAGCAGGAATTCTTTCTGTAGCTGGTATGATGTCCCTGTAGATCCATTGAAGGGTCAGTAGATTGTCTGTTTTCTTGTTTGTTTTTTCTGTGCAGGTCTCATTCAGGGGAGAAGCCCTATAAGTGTGACGACTGTGACAAAGCCTTCAAACGCTCCTCTCTGCTCCAGGTGAGAAACAATGGGCAGTAGTGGTTCCCCCATTTTGTGGTAAAAATGTGTTAACTTTTTAACTTTAAAAAGTTGAATGTTACAGTATTAAAAGGCTCTTTTTTGGGTTAAGGGACCAGTCACGGACGTACTCCTCTCTCTTGTGCATGTCTCCAGGTCCATCGTAGCGTCCACACAGGCCTGCGGACCTTTCAGTGCCCCTACTGCCCGCTCACCTTCAAGTGGAGCTCCCACTACCAGTACCACCTGCGCCAGCACACGGGCGAGTGCCCCTACCCCTGCGACAGCTGCCCCAAGGCCTTCAAGAACTCCAGCAGCCTGCGCCGACACAAGAACGTTCACCTGGGTCTGAAACCCTACGTGTGCACCGTGTGTACCAAGGCCTTCACCCAGTCCACCAACCTCAGACAACACATGAGAATCCACACAGGAGAGAGGCCCTACATCTGTGGAGAGTGTGGACGCAGTTTCACACACTCGTCCAATCTGGCCCTGCACCGGAATTCTCAAAGTCACACTGGTGAAGGAAAGGGGGGGGGGACAGGGGGAGACAACATGGGGGATGAGATACAGGAAGTGATAGTGGGGGAGGACATGACATCACAAATGTTGACGGACATGGGCTTGTTGAGCCAGGAGGCCACGGTGGGGGTGGGGGTCGGGGAGGTGTTCCTATCGTCAGGTCACCAGAATCTCCTGCCCCATCTCACCCTCACCCCCACCCAGGGGGGCGTGTGCACATCCAGGGCCATCGGGACAGAAGTGCACATGAGCACGGAGTCGGGCGCCAGTGTGCTGCTGTACAGCTGTGGCAGCTGTAGTCAGACATTCAGCACACGGACAGAGCTAGAGGACCACCAGGACATGCACCTGGGCCCCGGGGAGGAGGGGGGCAGCGGGGTGGGGGAGGGGGGAGAGGGAGGGGTGGGGCATCTGCTGGCTGACTTTGAGGAGGTGGTGGAGACAACGGCAGCAGCAGAGAACGGACACACTACTGCTGAACTACTGGGACTGACTGAGGGAGTGGACGGAGGGGTAAGTAGTAGGACTCTTGTCTCAGCCTGGGGAGGTTACCCCTAAGGCTCTGTTTTAGGGTCACTCCAGATTCATCCATTCATGATCAATATTTGGTTTCTTACTCTACCCCCTAGGTCAATATATCAGCTAATATGACTGCTGTGATGTTGTAGTGCAATGACTCTGGCCTAATAGTGTTGTGTCCCATGTCAGAATATGGGGACTACCCAGGCCCAGTTTGACCTGCTGCAGAGCTTCACAGTGGGGGCTCAGATCCCCACAGACAGCGTGGAGACAGGGGGTAACACAACAGGTCCAGGAATGGGCACAGAGTGTGCCTACTGCGGGAAGAGCTTCAAGACCAGCGGAGGGCTCAACAGACACCTGGCACAGGTACCAATCAGCTGGTGGGCTGCACATCCTCACTACTATGACATTAGGTCTCTTTCCTGGATGCCAGTCTGTTTCTACTTCGTCTAACTTGGGCCTAGATTCAATCAGTTAAGCATTAACCTGCGATAACCGACAATAGCATAGCATATCATTGCTTTTGTTTGAGAGCTGTCATATCCACATGCAGCTCCCGGGCGGTATGCCTCTCGCAGACAGTTCCATTGGATGCATTAGTAGAAAGCCCCTCCAGCTGTATTACAAGTTGGAACTCTGGAATGTGTGATGTAATCTACACTTTGATTAGTGTGAACTGATCTACTCCTTGGTGTCTGTAAAGCTGACGTTTTCTGATCTATAAATAGTCTGTTTTGATGACCCTCTCTCTTCCCAAATCTTTTTCTCTCCCTCTGCTCCCTTTCCAGGTCCACTCCCTCTCTCCCTCCCAGTCTCGCTCCCAGTTCAGCTGCTCTGCATGCGACCGCTCCTTCACTCTCCTCTCTTCCCTGCTCACCCACCAGCACTCCCACACCCCTGAGCAGCGCCTCCTGGCCGAGGCTGAGGCGGAGATCGTCTGCCCCGCGTCCCTGTCCCTTTCCCTGCCCCTGCCCTCCTCCCCCAGCCAGGGGGACCAGCACCAGGACACCCAGGGGGACATCCACGTCCGCCTGATGGCTGTGACCGAGGAGGGGGACAGGGAGGTGGTGAAGGCATCCAGCAGAGCAGTGGTCAAGGGCCAGAGGAGAGGAGCAGCTAGTAGGACTGCTGGGGGGAACAATGGTGAGTTAGTCTTTTTCTTTTGGCATTTTGATAGAAAATACCTTTAAACGTGAGATACCTTGACAGTAACAGAGCCTAACTTACTGCTGCTCATGAAATGACCTGGAAGAAAAGAAAAGAAGTCTATGTAACATTCTCCCTCTCCTCGTCCCTGTGGGTACGGTACAGAGAGGCCGTACCGTTGCTCTGAGTGTGGGAAGACCTTCAAGGGCTCGTCAGGTCTGAGGTACCACATGAGGGACCACACAGGAGAGAGACCCTACCGCTGCACAGAGTGTGGCAAGAGCTTCAAGAGGTCCTCACTGCTCTCCATACACCAGAGGGTAAGACGCATCCGTCCATTTCTATCTCACGAAGGTTGCGTTTAGACAGGCAGCCAAATTCTGATCTTTTTTTCACTAATTGGTCCTCTGATCAATCAGATCAGCCTTGAAAAATATGTGATGTGAAAAGATCTGATGTGATTGGTCAAAAGACCAATTAGTGAGAAAAAAAGATCAGAATTGGGAGCCTGTCTGAACGCAGCTTATGGCATTTGTCACAATGTGCAGAACAGTGGCACTGCTGCATTATAGCACTTTATGACCTGCTTTTCTTGTTCAACCTTTTGAATGTACCTGTACTTTCAGAAGAATCCAGGCCGTATTCAGTTATTTTCTGACTGATCCCCCCCCCCCCCTCCTCTCCAGGTGCATACAGGTGTGCGAGCGTTCCAGTGCCCCTACTGCCAGCTCACCTTCAAGTGGAGCTCCCACTACCAGTACCACCTGCGCCAGCACACGGGCGAGCGACCCTACGTGTGTCAGGAGTGTGGCAAGTCCTTCAAAAACAGCAGCTGTCTGAGGAGACACAGTCAGCTCCACTCTGGCCTGCGCCCTCACATCTGTCCCATCTGCTCCAAGTCCTTCTCACAGACCTCCAACCTCAAACAGGTCAGCACAGAATGCTCTGCTATGGCCGATGCTACGATTCTCATGATATTGTGTACAGTTGCTCCTTCGCTCCATCTCTCTATATATACACAATGCATTCAGAAAGTATTCAGACCTCTTGACTTTTTCCACATTTTGTTACGTTACATGCTTATTCTAAAATGCATTAAATTACATTTTTCCCTCATCAATCTACACACAATACCCTATAATGACAAAGCAAAAACAGGTTTTTAGACATTTTTGCTCATTTATTTTAAAAATATATTTATGAAATATGACATTTACATTCAGACCCTTTGCTTTGAGACTTGAAATTGAGCTCAGGTACATCCTGTTTCCATTGATCATCCTTGAGATGTTTCAACAACGTGATTGGAGTCCACCTGTGGTAAATTCAATTGATTGGACATGATATGGAAAGGCACACACCTGTTTATATAAGGTCCCACAGTTGACAGTGCATGTCAGAGCATAAACCAAGCCATGAGGTCGAAAGAATTGCCCGTAGAGGTCTGAGACAGGATCGCGTCGAGGCATAGATCCGGGGAAAGGTACCAAAAAATGTCTGCCGCATTGAAGGTCCTCAAGAACACAGTGGCATCCATCATTCTTAAATGGAAGAAGTTTGGAACCAACAAGACTCTTCCTAGAGCTGGCCGCCCGGCCAAACTGAGCAATCGGGGGAGAAGGGCCTTGGTCAGGGAGGTGACCAGGAACCTGATGGTCACTCTGACAGAGGTCCAGAGTTCCTCTGTGGAGATGGGAGAACCTTCCAGAAGGACAACCATCTATTCAGCACTCCACCAGTCAGGCCTTTATGGTAGAGTGGTCAGACGGAAGCCACTCCTCAGTAAAAGGCACATGACAGACCGCTTTGAGTTTGCCAAAAGGCACCTAATACTCTCATACTCTCAGACCATGAGAAACAAGATTCTCTGGTCTGATAAAACCAAGATTGGATGCCAAGCGTCACATCTGGAGGAAACCTGGCACCGCCCCTATGATGAAGCATGGTGGTGGCAGCATCATGCTGTGGGGATGTTTTTCAACAGCAGGTACTGGGAGACTATTAAGGCTTGAGGGAAAGATGAACGGAGCAAAGTACAGAGAGATCCTTGATGAAAACCTGCTCCAAAGTGCTCAGGACCTCAGACTGGGGTGCTGGTTCACCTTCCAACAGGACAATGACCCTAAGCACACAGCCAAGGCAAGGCAGGACTGGCTTTGGGACAAGTCTCTGAATGTCCTTGAGTGGCCCAGCAGGAGCCCGGACTTGAACCCGATCTAACATCTATGGAGAGACCTGAAAATAGCTGTGCAGCAACACTCCCCATCCAACCTGACAGAGCTTGAGAGGATCTGCAGAGAAGAATGGGAGAAACTCCCCAAATACAGGTGTGTCAAGCTTGTAGCGTTCTATCCAAGAAGACTCGCTGCCAAAGGTGCATCTACAAAGTACTGAGTAAAGGTCTGAATACTTATGTGAAGGTGATATTTCAATTATAAATTTGCACACATTTCTAAAAACCTGTTTTTGCTTTGTCATTGTGGGGTATTGTGTGGAGATTGATAAGGGGGAAAAACAATTGAATCCATTTTAGAACAAAATATGGAAAAAGTCAAGGGATCTGAATACCTTCCGAATGTACTGTATCGCTCTGTCACAAACACTTTCTCCTCTCCCTTTTGTCTTTCTCTCATCCTCCCTACCTTCCTCTCTCCATCAGCACGAACGCACCCACTCAGGCGAGCGGCCCTTCCAGTGTGCCCAGTGTCACAAGAGCTTCACCCACTCCTCCAATCTCCAGCTCCACCTGAGAACCCACTCCTCCAGGAAGGACTACAAGTGTCCCTTCTGTGGGAAGGAGTTTGTCATGCAGTCCTACTTGCAGAGGCACATGAGGACCCATGGGAACGGGGCCGAGGCCAGGGACGCTGGGGTGGGGGGGAAGGAGGGGGGCGGGGCAGGTAAAGGGGGTGGAGGGGTGACAACCACCACCACCTTACTAAACCCCATCACCCTAGAGACCACAGGGAACTCTGGGTCTCTGATCGTGTCTCAGCCTGCGCTGGACATTCCCCCCAACACCTCCCAGAACTACTTCATGATCCAGACAGCAAATGGGCTTCAGCTCATCCCCCTGTCTGCCCCCGCCCCCCCTCCTCCCCCTCCGCCTCCCCCCCAGACACAGTACATCCTCCTACAGTGCCCCTCCACCAATGGGACCCAGCCCAGCCTGATTCTTGTCCCCACCACAGTGACCAATCCCCAGCCCACCCTGGAGCCACAGGGCCTCCCATTGGTCCAGACAGTTCTAAACCCTGCCCAAACCCAGATGCAACATTTCCAGACAATATCCCAGCAACAACAGCAGCCCAGGTTTATCATCACCACCACCAACAACAATGTAAACAACCCCCCTGTTGCTAAGACAACAACTCCCTCCCAGAACTCTATGCTGAACAAGCCCATTTTAGGGAAAAGTACCCGGACAGCCAGGTCCAGGAGAGGACGGAAACCCAAAGCCGCTGTAGGTCGGAATACTGCCACCTCAGTTTCTACGACAACCACCTCTGTCACCATGACAACAGCCCCCATCAGTCAGTCGGGGGATGTAATAGCTGTGTCTAGCTGTAATGTAACTAGTGTCACTCCAGCTACTGCAACTGCTGCCAACACTATGACATCATCATTGCCATCGTCTTTACCCGCCAAGTCACAAAGTCCTTTCTCACCACCAACAGCCTCTGTCTCTGTTTCTACCCCCTCCTCCTCTACCTCTGTCACTGTTACCTCAGGACCCCTAAAGGTTGCCACAGTTAACTCAGTTACCACGGTTACCCCGTCCTCCCTGCCGTCTGACCCTGTGGCCTGGGTTGGGGAACGCCAAACCGCCCCAGAGTTGGGCAAGTCCACTGAGCAGGACATGAGAGGGGAACAGTATGTCCTCTGCTTCCAGAAAGAAGGGAGGAAGAAGGAAGAGGTAAAGATAGGAGGAGAGGGAGGAGGGTCCTACGTGTTGCAGTTTGAAGGGGAGGGGTCTGGGGAGGGGGAGCAAGGAGGAATGGGCAAAGAGGGGGATGGGGAGTCATACGTGCTGCGCTTTCAGACTGAGGGAGAGAGAGAAGGACAGAGAGAGGGAGGGAAGGAGAAAGGAGGCCTGGTGTCACTGAACCTGCTACAGGAATGGGGAGGAGTGAGGGAAGGAGAAAGGCGAGTAGGGGAGGATGGTGGCGAGGGAGAGTCGTTTGTGCTTCACTTCCAAACAGAGCCGCAGAGCGAAGAACGGACCACTTCTGACCGTGGCTATCCAGAAGGCCCCAGCAACAGCCTGGAACTTTCCTGCTCGCCTCCCCAGGCCTTAATGCCTCTGAATGGGCAGGAGGTGGTGTTTGAGCTGGGGGATGAGAACAAGATGGTGGGTCAGGGGTCTGGAGAGAGTGTGCAGATGATAGCCCTGATCCAAGGCGAAGGGGGTGGGGAGGGAGAAGGGGACAGTTACAGTGGGGCAGTAGGGGAGGGAAGGGTGCCAATGGAGGGCATCTTTCAACTGGAGGGAGGAGAGGGGATCGTCATAATTGAGGTTAGCACCAGCAGTCTAAGAGAAGGGATGGACAGAGGGGAAGGAGGAGTAACTGTAGACAGGAGTGAAGCAAAGAGAGGGTGTGGAATAACTGAGAGGCCTGAAAAAGACAGGAACTCAGCGGAATGCATTGAAATAGTGACTGGAGCGAATGAAAGAGAAAACACAGCTACGAATGGCCCTACACCTAACTCTCAGTTCTCTTAAACCTAAACCAAACAACCACTGTCAGGAAATGTGTGTGAAGGCGTGTGCATGTGTGTGCACACATGAATGTACATATGCGTGTGCGCAATGTGTGTGAGTGTGTTTTTGATGTGGAGGCCTTTTCCAGCTACTGAACTAAAGGAGAGTATGGTGGTTCAGAAAGAGACTATAGAAAGTACTGTAGGAAACAATGCCAAGGTGCCAGAAACATGAAGAGTTACATTCACTGACTGTTAATGAAGAGGGACCTCAACAAATGACTTATGAGTTTCAATTAAACTGTCATGTTGACAGTGTTGATATAAAACACCTAAGAGTTTTTTTTGTGGATGAATAGATGGCTATGTTGGCTCGGTTTCACTATAAATATTCATACTAGGAAATAGTCATTATTAATAAATTTGTTAATAATATTTTTTTATGAATGTTGATTAATTCACCTTTCTTATTTCGGAAATATAAATATGTCCCTTTATCTAAAGATGAAGAGGATCAGTTCAGAATAACGGACAATCCCAGTTTATTAGGGGAAATGGGTTCTGCACTGCGTAAAGTGCGATTGACCACATTCACGTAGCAGGTTAGTCAATTTTCTGCAGCGCCGGTACTCGCTATGCAAATGGCGTAGAGACCGCATTCATGACAGTAAATGTTAACGTAAAACTACGTAACACAACATTTGCAATAGGTGGCCATGGTGGCCACGCAAGTATTGCGAGTCATTCAATCAAACATAAGAAAAATCGTTTTGAGGAATAAATACACAGCGAATATATAAATCCGTTTCCCTGCATTTGGCGCTGGTCCAACGCTGCACGTTTGCAAGGTAGGCGAGGTAGGTTCGACCGGGTTGAACGAAAATATTCGACGTTTATATAGACATTGCGCATGAATAACCCTTCTCCACATACCATATAAGGATTTAAAACATGTCAACGGGTTTACAACAGGCTCAAAATATATGAAAACCGTGTGTTTTGGTTTGCTTTTTAATTGTCATATTACTGATTTGCGAACTACATTTTATTGTACATAGAAGACCGACATTGTCCTAAAGGAGCCTCTTGGCCCGTTGTTTGTTGTTGATACGCCTTGTAGAAGCAGTGCGACCATGCAATAGACAAATCCTTTCCCGACCCCCTCAAATAATCGCCCGTTCTTTAGCTTGATTTTGGGAGGAAACGCCACTGCAGTCACAACTGACACGTTGTATCAACCTGTGCCAGTGTGATGCATCGGTTGTTACATTGTAGTAACAAACGTGCTGTTACTTTGTCGCACAGAGCAGCCACCTATAGAGGGATATCATAGGGGTCTGCCCCTTACTATATGTCATGTGTTTTCAATGTGTATCTGTCAATTCAGGAACTTAACAAAAAATTACAATCCAATAATGGAAAAAAGGGCATTTATTTTCAATGACTTCTCAATAAACTGAAAAGTAGAAGCAATTTATTTCAAAAGTTTTAAAACTTCCTGAATTGGCTGAGTTCAATTCAAATTGAGACCAGCCCAGGTATCTATGTAGGCTGCTTATACAGTGTTACAGGGATGGATTCTTTTCCTTCTGAGTCATGGCCTCAAACCCCAAATACCCTGGATCAAATATAACCCACCACATTCCCATCATCTTGAATAGGATTTTATACCATTTAGCTACTATGGTAACCAGAATGTAAATACTCCGCTGTATATTGTCATTGTAGTGTTGCATGTAATCAAATATGCAAAATTCAACCAAATGGTGTATCTGTACAAAGCAATGTATTATGTGACCATGAGATTTTCTATATTTGCAGACCGGTGTGTGTTGCTGTATGAGGTGTGCGTGAGTGAGGGTGTGTGTGTGTGTTGCTGTGTGTGTGAAGTCCAGACATGGTAAAGCTGGAGCTAGATCAGGTGGTAATGAGGAGAATGAGGGAAGATGACATCGAGACTGTCAAAGCTATCATCAAGGTGTGTGTTTTATCCTTAAAGTTATGCACACACACACACTTCAAGCCTGAGTTATGCTCTGTCTCTACACTCTTAGAATTAAAGGTGCTCTCTGGAACCTAATAGGGTTCTTCGGCTGTCTCCATAGGAGAACCGTTTTGAAGAACCATTTATTTTGTAAGAGTACTTTTTCAGGTTATCACTCACTCACTTTCTCTCTCTGTCCCCATCCCTTCCGTCCCCCCTCTCTCTCCCTCTCTTTGTCCCCATCCCTTCCGTCCCCCCTATCTCTCCCTCTCTCTGTCCCCATCCCTTCCGTCCCCCCTATCTCTCCCTCTCTCTGTCCCCATCCCTTCCGTCCCCCCTATCTCTCCCTCTCTTTGTCCCTCCCTCCCTCTCTTTCTCTCTGTAGGAGGGTTGTCAGGGAACAGAAAACCGTCTGATCCTCCACATCCTGACTCGTCCTGTCTGCCTCCTACTCCTGGCCACCGTCTCCTCTGTCCTCCGCTGCTTCCTTCACTCCTTCATCCTGGCCCTCATCATCCCTGTCTTCCTGCTCATCGTCTACCTCAAGTTCACCATGCCACGCTCCACCGGAGTGCTGGGCACCAGCCGGCCCTACTGGGACTATGTGGGGAGCAGTTACCGAGGGGCGCAGGATGAGACCCTTCCCAACCCCTATAGCAGGATCAGTGGGAAACCCCCACCGGCTAAAGTAGGTTTCCTTTTCTTTGACTTTAGGTGCTGTATGTTGTGGATGTTACAAGCATTGCTCAGTTTTACTACGGTGTTTTGGAGATTTGGACTTTTCGTGCTTTTTGCTGAGTTGGTGCACAAATAGAGTTGATTATTATCTGTCATTAAAGGGCAAGGCCAGACGGAGGACCAAACCCAAGGCAGAGGACAAGGACAAAGACTCGTCTCCTGAGATCGTAGACGTGGAGAGGGAGAAGGCAGCAGGGCAGGTGTGGGTGGCGGACTGTGAGGGGGAGATCGTGGGCTGTGTGTCCAGGGAGGGTGACTGTCGTCTGGGGATGAGGAGGTTCTGCAGGGTGGTGGTGGGCTGCTGGTACCGCCGGGAGGGCCTCGGCAGACTGCTGGTCCAGAGTCTGGAGCAGAGGGAGAGGCAGACAGGGGCCAGGAGGATCTACGCCCACGTCCCCTACCCCTCTGCAGTAGGAGAGGCCTTCTTCAGGAAGCTGGGCTACAGGCTGCAGGGGGAGGTGGGCTACGATGGGGAGGAAGAAGAGGAGGATGAAGAGCAGCCGGAGAGGACATTTCTGGGCTTCCATGTCACCAAGGTGTTTGTCAAAGACCTTAAGTGATGTAGGAGACAACGAAGGGAATGTGGAAAATAAGACAAAGATGATATACTAAAGGGAAATAGAGAGAGGAGGAGGAGTGATACTATAGGGAAATAGAGAGAGGAGGAGGAGAGATACTATAGGGAAATAGAGAGAGGAGGAGGAGAGATACTATAGGGAAATAGAGAGAGGAGGAGGAGAGATACTATAGGGAAATAGAGAGAGGAGGAGGAGAGATACTATAGGGAAATAGAGAGGGAGGAGGAGAGATACTATAGGGAAATAGAGAGAGGAGGAGGAGAGATACTATAGGGAAATAGAGAGAGGAGGAGGAGAGATACTATAGGGAAATAGAGAGGGAGGAGGAGAGATACTATAGGGAAATAGAGAGAGGAGGAGGAGAGATACTATAGGGAAATAGAGAGAGGAGGAGGAGAGATACTATAGGGAAATAGAGAGAGGAGGAGGAGAGATACTATAGGGAAATAGAGAGAGGAGGAGGAGAGATACTATAGGGAAATAGAGAGAGGAGGAGGAGAGATACTATAGGGAAATAGAGAGAGGAGGAGGAGAGATATTAAAGGGAAATAGAGAGAGGAGGAGAGATACTATAGGGAAATAGAGAGAGGAGGAGGAGAGATACTATAGGGAAATAGAGAGAGGAGGAGGAGAGATACTATAGGGAAATAGAGAGAGGAGGAGGAGAGATACTATAGGGAAATAGAGAGAAGAGGAGGAGAGATATTAAAGGGAAATAGAGAGAGGAGGAGAGATACTATAGGGAAATAGAGAGAGGAGGAGGAGAGATACTATAGGGAAATAGAGAGAGAGGAGGAGGAAAGATACTATAGGGAAATAGAGAGAGGAGGAGGAGAGATACTATAGGGAAATAGAGAGAGAGGGGGAGGAGAGATACTATAGGGAAATAGAGAGAGGAGGAGAGATACTATAGGGAAATAGAGAGAGAGGAGGAGGAAAGATACTATAGGGAAATAGAGAGAGGAGGAGGAGAGATACTATAGGGAAATAGAGAGAGAGGAGGAGGAGAGATACTATAGGGAAATAGAGAGAGGAGGAGGAGATATACTATAGGGAAGTAGAGAGAGGAGGAGGAGAGATACTATAGGGAAGTAGAGAGAGGAGGAGGAGAGATACAGTGAAAAGAGCGGGACTACCTCTCTTATCAAGGCAATAATGAGGGTAGAGTCTAACTAAAATGTTGGAAGACAATGGACAATTTAGTGAACAGAACCTCATTTAAATGATGTTTTTTCCTCCTGATTTGTAGTATGTATTTATTTATGTAATGCTTTTACAATTGTCATTGAGTTCTTATTCAATGTAAAAAATATATCTGTTTATATGTCTGGCTGGCTCTTTGTTTGTAAAAACTTGTTTTTATTAATAAGTGATTTTGCAAATAAATGTGTGCGTACGCGGGGCTTTGTGCACACTTGTGTCAGTGAGTATACATTTACTGTGTGTGAGGAAGTATGTGGTTTATGTGAGTCTGCAGAACTTCTCTGTTTGCCTTTCTCTATTTCTCCCCCCTCTTCTCTCTCACTCCTCACCTGCACCTGTGTGTGGCTTTGTATGAGTCTGCAAAACACATGCTCTCCTTCGTTCATCTCTCTCTCTATCCTCATCCCCCCCTTTAATGACACTTAATATCCTTCCTCACACTGCACACCTGTCACATGGCAGGACACAAGTGTCAGCTATATTATCCCTGGTACAGCTTACACACCATGGCATTCATAGTAAATTATAGCAGTAGTGAAGTGTGCTGTTAGCAGGTGAATGTCAGTTTGTGTGTGGGCGGAAGGGTATGAGTGACACTGCTCTTCAGCCCTGTCTCGGCCTAACCAGAATTAGAGCGTGGTTAGCTAAACGTGCGCTCACCGTGCTAACCTCAGACCATATCATAACTACATCAACCTGTTTCTTACAGACATACAGTGTTGGAGTGTTGTAAATTAAACAACTAGAGGTGTGTGTGTGGTCTTGGGGGAGGAGTATCTCCCCTAATACAAAGTTTAAGAAAACAGAACCACCAAAGATTGCATCAACTGTTTAACCAGAACAAAACCTTAGCTCTAAGCCTCTAGTATTCTGTGTAACATAAAGTGATTTCTCTGCAGTGCAAAAGACAGTCTTCAGAATAAATACATTACAATGCCACAACTCTTTGTAGTGCTGGGATTACAGTAAATCCCATTAAATATCCGTCCCACTCACACATTTAGCACTACCAGTGGCCATGCACATTAGTGAAGGAAATGTGCAAACAGATGTAATGGTGAGTGTGGGAGTAATTGTTATCCTTGAAACAGTCTTCCTCATTCTTCCCGTTGAGTATGAGGTCATTTTATTATTGAGATTCATGGTTCTCTCTCTCCATGGCTGCCCTGCCCTGCTGCAGACACCTGTTAGCTGGCCTTATATAGTCTAACACATCTGAAACCATTATTGTTGTCAGGAAACAGATGTGAGTTCACGCTACTGGAAAGTAAGCCTGTTTGTGACTGTGGTCATATGGTTCTGCACAGTGTGTGTGTGTGTGTGTGTGTGTGTGTGTGTGTGTGTGTGTGTGTGTGTGTGTGTGTGTGTGTGTGTGTGTGTGTGTGTGTGTGTGTGTGTGTGTGTGTGTGTGTGTGTGTGTGTGTGTGTGTGTGTGTGGGTGGGTTTGGGTGGAAGGGTTTCGGAAAGTATGACTTTGCACATCCTGCTGCCGGTTGGTTCCCCCCTGACTATGGGTTAAATGCACAGCCATGTCTACCATAACCTACTGTACTCTGACACACACGCTGTCTGTTACAGTAGGGCTGTGCATGTGAGTAGGGCCAGTGCATGTGAGTTGATATGTGACCGAAAGGCGACCTCGGTAAACTGGTCAAACCATGGAAGATGGTGATGTATAATCCATATGTCTTACTTAAAACCACACACACACACACACACACACACACACACACACACACACACACACACACACACACACACACACGTTTTCAGGATCATATTTAAAACAGACTGGAGGTTATGAATGGTAACATTCCATAGACACATTCACTTGCACAGTGAGTTTTAGGTGCTTTAATAAACATAGTGCAACAAGGTTACTTAGTTGCTGTCAACACATAGAGTCACTCTCACACACATACAGCACACATTCACACACAGACACATACACAGACAAACATTGCAGAGGAGTGTAAATCTTGATGTTGGGGCACCGCACCACCGGCGGTTGGTACGTAAATGTCAGTGGATAAATCCGTTCCAGATGATGTGTAAAGATCATAATTATGACACACTCACACAGATGGGCTCCACAAGCCAACCAAACACACACTCACACTCACACACACACAGTACAGATGAGCTCCAAATACACCCACCCTGGGAAACGGTGAATTCCCCAAACCACAGAGTGCATGAGAGGGAGAGGGGAGTGGGGAGTCATGGGAAACAGAGGCACAGGATGCGTGCAGCTGCAGTGAATGGGACCAGGCCGGAGCAAAAACAGACAGAACGACTGCACAGAACAAAGCCGGAGAGAGTGAACACACCCTCGTCTATGGAGGAGGATGGATGACAACATCTCATGGTTCAAAGGCTGGTTGGTCTGAGTTATACACACTGTGGGTAAGGGGAGAGAGCCACACACTGCGGTGGTGGAGCAGAGAGGGAAGCCTGGGGTGAGAGGTCACTCACAGCTCCTCTGTGTTTTATGATTGACACACTTTGGGAAAACACAAATATGACACGTGCAAGCACATGCACTCACAAAACCCAAATCAGAGGTATAGGTGTCAGGGCCTCTGGGTTATGGGGGATGCCCATGTCTACCCCAACTCTGGGGCCTGGAAACGGTGAGGAGGGGGAGGAGGGAAGGAAAGGAGGGAGGAGTGGAGTGGAACGAGGAAGGTTGGTAACCCAGTCTGCATCAAGGCGAGAAGGTATCTGGAAGTTTTCATTTTTTATGATCTGGGAAAACCAGAGTGGAGGGTTGGGTGACTGGTTGGGTGACTGGCTGGGTGACTGGCTGGGGGACTGGCTTGAGGGTTGGGTGACTGGCTGGGGGAGCGAGCAAAGCGCCTTTGGAAATTTCCACCCATTTGGCTGAGTTTACTGACGTATGTGAGAAAATCAAAAGGTTACAAATCACGTCAAACACTCCTGGACTCATGTGTGGTCACTATAATTACTTTGTGTTTCCTGCATTGTGAAATGGATTTGTTCCTGAGGTTCTCTAATTAGTCATAATCAACTCATGGATTCATATAACTATACTGAACAAACATAAATGCAACATGTAAAGTGTTGGTCCCATGTTTCATGGGCTGAAATAAAAGATCCCAGAAATCTTGCACAAAAAGCTTATTTCCCTCAAATTTTGTTCACAAATTTGTTTACATGCCTGTTAGTGAGCATTTCTCATTTGCCAAGATAATCCATCCACTTGACATGTGGAGATGGTAGTTGGTAGAGATGGTAGAGATGGTAGAGATGGCGTACACATCACGGACGAACTCGATTGGTCCACCCACACAGACAGCGTTGTGAAGAAGGCGCAGCGTTGTGAAGGAGGCGGAAGAAATTCTGCTTGTCACCAAAAGCACTCACAAACTTCTACAGATGCACAATCGAGAGCATCCTGGCGGGCTGTATCACCGCCTGGTACGGCAACTGCTCCGCCCACAACCATAAGGCTCCCCAGAGGGTAGTGAGGTCTGCACAACGCATCACCGAGGGAAAACTACCTGCCCTCCAGGACACCTACACCACCTGATGTCACAGGAAGGCCATAAAGATCATCAAGGACAACAACCACCCGAGCCACTGCCTGTTCACCCCGCTATCATCCAGAAGGAGAGGTCAGTACAGGTGCATCAAAGCTGGGACCGAGAGACTGAAAAACAGCTTCTATCTCAAGGCCATCAGACTGTTAAACAGCCATCACTAACATTGAGTGGCTGCTGCCAACATACTGACTCAACTCCAGTCACTTTAATAATGGAAATTGATGGAAATTGATGTAAAAAATGTAGCACTAACCACTTTAAACAATGCCACTTAATATAATGTTTACATACCCTACATTACTAATCTCATATGTATATACTGTATTCGATACCATCTACTGCATCTTGCCTATGCCGTTCTGTACCATCACTCATTCATATATCTTTATGTACATATTATTTATCCCTTTACACTTGTGTGTATAAGGTATTATTTGTGGAATTGTTAGGTTAGATTACTCGTTGGTTGTTACTGCATTGTCGGAACTAGAAGCACAAGCATTTTGCTACACTCGCATTAACATCTGCTAACCATGTGTATGTGACAAATAAAATTTCATTTCATTTGTGTGGCATATCAAGAAGCTGATTAAACAACATGATCATTACACAGGTGCACCTTGTGCTGGTGACAATAAAAGGCCACTCTAAAATGCTCAGTTTTGTCACACAACATAATGCCACAGATGTCTCATGTTTTGAGGGAGTGTGCAAATGGCATGTTGACTGCAGGAATGTCCATCAAAGCTGTTGCCAGAGAATTAAATGTTCATTTATCTGTCATAAGCTGCCTCCAACGTTGTTTTAGAGAATTTGGCAGTACATCCAACCAGCCTCACAACCGCAGACCACATGTACCCACGCCAGCCCAGGACCTCCACATCTGGCACCCTCATCTGTGGGATCATCTGAGACCAGCCACCCGGACAGCTGATGAAACTGTGGGTTTGCAAAACAAAGAATTGTCAGAAACCATCTCAGGGAAGCTCATCTGCGTGCTTGTTGTCCTCACCAAGGTCTTGACCTGACTGCAGTTCGGGATCGTAACTGCCTTCAGTGGGCAAATGCTCACCTTCGATGGCCACTGGTACGCTGGAGAAGTGTGCTCTTCACGGAGGAATGCCGGTTTCACCTGTACCGGGCAGATGGCAGATAGTGTGTCGTTGTGTGTTTGAGCTGTTTGCTGATGTAAACGTTGTGAACAGAGTGCCCCATGGTGGCAGTGGGGTTATGGTATAGGCAGGCATAAGTTACAGACAACAAAAACAATTGTATTTTATCTATGGTAATTTGAATGCACAAAGATACCGTGACGAGATCCTGAGGCCCATTGTCCTGCCATTCATCTGCTGCCATCACCTCATGTTTCAGCATGATAATGCATGGCCCCATGTTGCAAGGATCTGTACACAATTCCTGGAAGCAGAAAATGTCCCAGTTCTTCCACGGCCTGCATTCTCACTAGACATGTCACCCATTGAGCATGTTTGGGATGCTCTGGATCGACGTGTACGACAGCGTGCTCCAGTTCCCGCCAATATCCAGCAACTTTGCACAGCCATTGAAGAGGAGTGGGACAACATTCCACAGGCTAGAATCAACAGCCTGATCAACTCAATGTGAAGGAGATGTGTCGCGCTGCATGAGGTAAATGGTGGTCACACCAGATACTGACTGGTTTTCTGATCCACACCCCTACCTTTATTTTAAGGTTTCTGTGACCAACAGATGCATATCTGTATTCCCAGTCATGTGAAATCCATAGATTAGGGCCTAATGAATTTATTTAAATTGACTGATATCCTTATATGAACTGTAACTCAGTAAAGTCTTTGAAGTAGTTGCATGCTGCGTTTATATTTTTGTTCAGTTTAGTATTAGTCATAATCAACACACGGACTGCATCTATCTAGTATAACTAGTATTTCTTATCTAGTTTGACAGTTTGTGGGCCTACATCGTTGTTTGCTGAATAACAATGTCCTATAGTATACTGTATCTATACGACCCTGTTCTAGCTTTGGTACTGCTGTCACCCCTCCCCTATTCTTGTTTTGAAAAACCTCTCCATCCAACCAGAGCCACCTCTCTACACAAGCTGTTTGACTGAGCGTATAGGTATATATATATATATATATATATATATATATCTACCCTGTCCCCTCCTTCCCTTCCCTCCTCCCCCCACACTCATCACACCACTCGCTCTCGCCTGATTGACTGTGAGACAAATTAGGCTTCTGAAATGATCAACAAATTTGACAGGTGAGTAAAATGAACATCTGTTTTTTTTGTATTAATTGTTTAATGAGTTGAGCAAATGTATTTATATGATATAATATCATATGACGGGATCAACTAATGGTGTAGTACATTTTTTAAACTAATCCCTGCCAATTGGTGATTGCTGTCCTATTTATTTTTGATGATGCTTTATGAAACCACTCCTGTCATCTTTATCTTATGCAGCACAATCAGAAGTTTCGGTGATGATGACAACAATGTATTGAATAGCTTTCGCTAGTTTCACTGAAAGCTGTCTGATTGAAACTGAGACCGAGAGAACCAGGGCCAGTTTGTTAAACACCAGTTCATTGACAGATGGTTAACCAAACCTGTGGTTTTGTGAAAGAAGAAGAGGAAAGTGTTGAGTAGTTAGTGCAGTCCTCATAACCAGAATATATGGCTTTTCCACACCAGAGAAGACACTGCAGGGGCAGAGGAGGGAAAAGCAATAGTAGTGGCTATAACCATTCACCTTAAGCCTGCCTCAGTGTGCTTATGAATTTTTATTTGCCAGCATCTCTAATATGTATTTGAATGAAAACCTACTTTCTGTGTCTCAGTGTTCTGTTGGCCCAGAAGAAGTTTATCTACCACTATAAGAATATGCGCTGGGCCAAGGGCCGACACGAAACCTACCTGTGCTTCGTGGTCAAGAGGCGGGTGGGACCAAACTCACTCTCCTTCGACTTTGGACACCTGCGCAACCGGTCCGGCTGTCATGTTGAGGTGAGGGAGGGAGGGAGGGTAGAAGAGAGGAGATGAGAGGAGAGAGAGGAGAGAGAGGGAGAGGAGGAAACAGAGGAACGGGGTAAAATACATGCAGCAAATCTCATCATCTGTCATTTGCTCCAGTTTCTCTCCTTCTTTCCGTCTTCATATATTTTCCTATCTCTTCCATCTTCTTTCTTTCCTTCCCCTGTCTTCATCACTCTCTTTCCCGTCATTCTACTCTACACTCTCTCTGTCCATGCATAACCTCTCATTTCTCTCTATCTACATATTCCTTCCTCAAACATTCCCATCTCTCTCTCTCTCTCCTCCTCAACTACATCCATCACTCTCTCCCTCATTCCTTACCCGTCTATCCGCCCCCCCCCCCCCCAGCTGCTGTTCCTGCGCCTCCTGGAAGCAGGCGCCCTGTGTCCAGGCCTGTGGGGTTATGGAGCTCCAGACAGTGTGGGACTGTGTTACTCAGTCACCTGGTTCTGTTCCTGGTCCCCCTGCTCAGACTGCTCCTACAGGCTGGCCCAGTTCCTCAGCCAGACCCCCAACCTCCGCCTCAGGATCTACGTCTCCAGGCTCTACTTCTGTGACCCGGAGGACAGCAGTGCGAGAGAGGGCCTCCGAATGCTGCAGAGAGCCGGGGTGCAGATCACTGTCATGAACTATGAAGGTAGAGAGAGTGTGTGTGAGTGTGTGGGTGTGTGAGTACGTCTCTCATTATAAATCTGTCTCTTCCCTGTAGACTATTTCTACTGTTGGCAGACCTTTGTGGCTTGCAGACAGCGTGTGTTTAAGGCCTGGGACGGACTGCATCAGAACTCTGTTCAACTGGCCAGGAAACTTAACGACATCCTCCAGGTAGGACACACACACACACACACACACACACACATACACACACACGCACACACACACACTGTACCCTTGAGTTAGTAGGCTAATATTATTTACTGATTTTTATTTCAGCCTGGTGAGGCAGAAGATTGGGGAGATGCTTTCGAGCTACTTGGACTGTGATTCACCTCTATCTCTGTCATATTCGCTGATATGGAGCTATATTATTTCTGCTCCTCCCACTGGTGCTACCTGTCAGTGTTATACTGTAAAGATCACTTTAATCTATCATTGTAAAGTAAATAATAACTGAAATAGGTCAACTGTACAACTCAATAATGTGTTTATATACTGTTATTTAATCCATGGGATTTACATTTTTACCCTTTGTAGCATTATTACTGTCTTGTAACACATCCATTAAATCATTCCCTCCAACTGTGATTGAGTCGTTTTGTGTTGACATGATCCTATCCTCTATTTACATTTGACCAGCTCTTTATCTCTCACATAGCCAACAATAAACAACCAAATAAAGTTTAGGCTAATTGATTACAATGATCTCTAATCTATCTCTGACAATGGTTGATTCATCTGGATAAATGACATTAGAAATGGATGTGAACGCTTCATGTGCGCAAATACACAGTGTATTACGCTCTCGCAGCCGTTAACGTGCACGATCACCACACACCGATTGAATTAAAGTCAAGATGGCGACCGAGGGCGAATACGAGTCGATCCTGTGTGTAAAACCTGACGTCAACGTTTACCGAATCCCGCCGCGGGCATCGAACCGGGGAGTCAGGTAAGAGACCCGGTTCCGTCACCATCAACCGGTGACCTTGCCCTGGTCTGACTCCAGCATCCATTGTTTGATGCGGCGATATATAAACGTTCCCATAGGCAAAGCTCTTGTCCCCACATCAAGGCAATGCATAGCCCATATAAAGGCTAAATTGGGTCGCCTTTGCAGTGCGCAATAGCTTTTTCTAAGGTGGTTTACTGGGCAAACTGATTGACTTCTATTGGGGAGGAATAATCTACCACCAGATGTCAAGGTTGTGCGTAGTGGGATGGATAAGGAGAATACACCTGTCATTATTGTAGTCCACCTGTCGGTATCAGACAATGACACTGAATCCTGTTTTCAGTGCGAAAACGTGACGGTGTCGTGTGCCCTTTTTACAGAATGCGCTTTGACTGCACTCTGCTTTGGGGCGAATGTTTAGTGAAGGGCTTTTGCGGGTACTACGGTTTTTAAAGGTCTAGAGGATTAGGTGAGATTTTTACTCCCTCTGAGGATTATCTGGGCATTTTCTCTGTTGTAGCCTATCCTGTTACTTTCTGAACAGGGTTCGTTAAACGATTTCTTGTTGACAGTGACTTCTGTCCTGTTAGGGTACAGTCTACGTTTGGCAGTGTATGTGACTATATTGCATTTACCCATTTGTTCATTGGCTGGTGTTTTAACGTGATCCAGTCTCCATGCTGACTGGACAGCGCTCCATACTGTATCTGTCTCCTGGGAGCTGATTGGCTGACCACCAGTAATGTGCCATGACCACCACAAAGCTGAGTCTGTTGTGTGATGTAGTGAGTAATAATAACGAGGGGGTATTCCACCCCATGTCTGGTGAACTGCCAGCCCAGTTACCAGCCCAGTCACTCTCATTTCAGTAGCAAAGTGTGGTGGCTGGCTATCAACATGGTCTCCCTCTTTCTCACACACACACACACACACACCTATACAGTCAGTCTCATCTCTGATTGGCAGTCTGTGTCTCCCTCAGGGCTGCGGATTGGAAGCTGGACGCCCCTGATTGGACAGGCCGCATGAGAGTGACGGCTCGGGGAAAAGTGGCTTTCATCAAACTTGAGGACAAGATCTCTGGTGAGAGGCCAAATCGTCCCCTAGCCCCTTGCCCAGGGTTACCCAATTAGGTGGCCCCCAGGCTAAAATTTATTTGGCCGCACAAGTTTTACATTTTTACAAATAATTATTTTTGTTCTTGGACACAAAAGACTGTAAAATCACCAGGAAATGCGCAAAGTCATTTTAATGTAGGAAATCTGTTCCCAAGTATTCTCACGCATAAATAGAGAGGCATATGTGATCGTATCCCAATGTAATCAAGTTTTGAAATTATTCTGTTTTTGTCAAATACTATATCTGTTTCTTGCAGTCAATTTCCAGTGTACAAATTATTTATAACTATGTTCCAGAGCATCCGCTCAAGGAAAAATTGGCCCACTGCTGAATGTAATTGGAAACTCCTACCCTAGCCCCTAGCCTACCTCAAGGCACTTCTAGTCAGAAGATCATCGTGCCCAATTCCAAATCGTCCCCTGGGCACTTCTTGCTGATCTGAAAAGACTGTTAACTTCTCCACCTTGCTCTCTGACTCTTGATTTGAGGCCTGAGTTCTAATTTCCCTCCGTCTCTGCAGGGGAGCTGTTTGCACAGGCACCAGTGGACGAGTACCCTGGCATCGCCATAGAAACCGTCAGTGACTCCAGTCGTTACTTTGTGCTTCGGATCCAGGATGAGAGTGGTGGGTTGTTTGTTGTCATCACTAGTCACCATCTGGCCAAATTAGAAAGGACAGAAGTATCGCACACTACTTTCTCACATTTTCTATTTGTATTTATTATACTAAACAAAAATATAAACGCAACATGTACAGTTTTGTTCCGATGTTTCATGAGCTGAAATAAAAGACCCCAGAAATGTTCCATACGCCCAAAAAGCTTATTTATCAAAAGAAAAATGGTCCAAATTTGTAGACATCTCTTTTAGTGAGCATATCTCCTTTGCCAAGATGATCCATCCACCTGACAGGTGCAGCATATCAAGAAGCTGATTAAACAGAATCGGCATTACACATGTGCACCTTGTGCTGGTGACAATAAAATGGCACTCTAAAATTGTCAGTTTTGTCACACAACACAATGCCACAGATGTCTCAAGTTTTGAGGGAGTGTGCAATTGGCATGCTGACTGCGGGAATGTCCATCAGAGCTGTTGCCAGAATGTAATGTTTATTTCTCTACCATAAGCCGTCTCCAACTTTTTTTTTTGAGAATTTGGCAGTACGTCCATCCCCCCTCACAACCTCAGTCCATGTTTAACCAGTCCAGCCCAGGACACATCTGGCTCCTTCACCTGCGGGATCGTCTGAGACCAGCCACCCGGACAGCTGATGAAAATGAGGAGTATTTCTATCTGTACTAAAGCCCTTTTGTGGGGAAAAACTTATTCTGATTGGCTGGACCTGGCACCACAGTGGGCGGGCTTGGCTCCCAAGTGGGTGAGCCTATGCCCTCCCAGGCCCATCCATGGCTGGACCCCTGGACAATCATGTGAAATCCATAGATCAGGGGACAATTAGTTTATTTCAATTGACTGATTTCCTTACATGAACTGTAACTCAGTAAAATTCTTGAAATTGTTGCATGTTGCGTGAATATTTTTGTTCAGTATAATAGTAAAAGTAGAAGTAGTAGTAGTAGTAGTAGTATAGTAGTAGTAGTAGTAGTTGTTGTATACCACAGGTTTGTTTTGGATCATTTGAGTGTGTAGTATGAAACAGTATTCTACTACAGCATTTGGAGTACACAATCAGTTGTTTCTCACTGTGCTATGTCTCTGTTTTAGGATCAGTGTGTGTACCAAGTGATTTGATTTGTAATTTACATTGGTCTGTTGTTCTTCTTTGGCCCCTGTCTCTCAGGTCGCAGTGCGTTCATAGGCATCGGGTTCGGGGACAGAGGAGACTCGTTTGACTTCAACGTGGCACTGCAGGACCACTTCAAGTGTGTTGCTCTTACAGCTGTCACAACAGAGATAAAAACTCATAACATTTGCAGAACAAGTGCAGCTCAGAGCTAGAATGTTGACTTCTAACTGACATGAATTAGTAATAGCCTGTCATCTGTTTCACTATATAACTCTCAATTCAATTCAAAGGGGCTGGAAACCATGGAAAACATATGTTTATATTACCAAAGCAAGTGAAATAAACAATCACAAATTAACAGCAAACATTATGCACATAACATTTTTCAAAATAATAAAGACGCTTGAAATGTTATATCTAGTTATATCTCTCTGCCCCTTCTGCACACTCATTATTTCTCTCTATCTGTTTACTGTATATATCTCTTTCTCTCTCTCTCTCTCTCTCTCTCTCTCTCTCTCTCTCTCTCTCTCTCTCTCTACCTCTCTCTCTCTCTCTCTCTCTCTCTCTACCTACATCTCTCTCTACCTCTCTCTCTCTCTCCACCTACCTCTCTCTCTCTCTCTCTCTCTCTACCTCTCTCTCTCTACCTACCTCTCTCTCTCTCTCTACCTACTTCTCTCTCTCTCTCTCTACCTACCTCTGTCTCTCTGTCTCTCTCTCAGGTGGGTGAAACAGGAGCTTGAGATCAGTAAGCAGTCTCAGACTCCAGACAACACTCCTAAACTGGACCTGGGTTTCAAAGAAGGACAGACCATCACTCTCAATATCGGGGTAACTTCCTCAACTCATACCCATAATACTCCTACCATGGTACCATCTGGTTAGCGCTTAACAACTAAAAAGCGAACATGCGCGCTTGCACGCACATGTTGCAAAACCATGCTCTGTTTATAAGCTTTGTCAAGCTATCACTCAAACACCTATTCCTCTCTCCTTCCTTCTCACCCGTCACCCCTCTCTCTTTCTGTTCCTCTCTCAGCAAGGCAGAAAGAGAGACAAGTCCCGCCCCCAGAGCGCTGGTGGCTTTGGGCTCCTCCCTCCTCCCCCTGGCGGTGGTGGTGCCAAGATAGCCCCTCCCCCCATGTCAAGCTCCTCCAATGACAACGAAGGTTTATTCTCAGGGGGAGACTTATTCTCTGCGGGAAGTGACTCGTTTTCAGGGGGTAGTGACACATTTTCAGGAGGAAACAACACATTCTCAGCAGGAAGTGACATGTTCTCAGGGGGAAGTAACACAGGTAGGTGAACAGCATTTTGGGCCACGTTCAGCGAGGTGTAATGCTACTGGTTGTTCAGACAGATATACACTACATGACCAAAAGTATGTGGACACCTGCTCGTCGTACACATCATTCCAAAATCATGGTCATTAATATGGAGTTGGTCCCCCCTTTGCTGATATAACAGCCTCCACTTTTCTGGGAAGGCTTTCCACTAGATGTTGGAACATTGCTGCAGGGACTTACTTCCATTCAGCCACAAGAGCATTAGTGAGGTCAGGCACTGATGTTGGGCGATTAGGCCTGGCTCGTGGTCGGCGTTCCTATTCATCCAAAAGGTGTTCGATGGGGTTGAGGTCAGGGCTCTGTGCAGGCCAGTCAAGTTCTTCCACACCGACTTCAACAAACCATTTCTGTATGGACCTCTCTTTGTGCACTGGGGCATTGTCATGCTGAAACAGGAAATGGCTTTCCGCAAACTGTTGCCACAAAGTTGGAAGCACAGGATTGTATAGAATGTCATTGTATGCTGTAGTGTTAGGATTTCCCTTCACTGGAACAAAGGGGCCTAGCATGAGCCATGAAAAACAGCCCCAGACCTTTATTCCTCCTCCACCAAACTTGACAGTTGGCACTATGCATTGGAGCAGGTAGCGTTCTCCTGGCATCATTTGTCCGTCGGACTGCCAGATTGTGAAGTGTATTTGTCACTCTAGAGAACGCGTTTCCACTGCTCGGGAGTCCAATGGCATCTAGCTTTACACCACTCCAGCCAACGCTTGGCATTTTGCATGGTGATCTTGGTCTTGTGTGCAGCTGCTTGGCCATGGAAATCTATTTCATTAAGCTCCCGACGAACACTTCCTATGCTGACGTTGCTTCCAGAGGCAGTTTGGAACTCGTTAGTGAGTGTTGCAACAGAAGACAGATGATTTTTACGCTCTACGCTCTTCAGCACTCGCCGATCACATTCTGTGAGCTTGTGTGGCCTACCACTTCGCGTCTGAGCCGTTGTTCCTCCTAGACGTTTCAACTTCACAATAACAGCACTTACTGTTGACTGTGGCAGCTCTAGCAGGGATGAACTGCCTTTTTGGAAAGGTGTCATCTTATGACAGTGTCGCGTTGAAAGTCACTGAGCTCTTCAGTAAGGCTATTCTACTGTCAATGTTTATCTATGGATATTGCATGGCTGTGTGCTTTTATACACCTGTAATTGTATACACCTGTCAGCAACGGGTGTGGCTGAAGTAGCCGAATCCACTAATTTGAAGGGATATTCACATATTGTGTATATATAGTGTATATAATAAACAAAAAAATAAACACAACATGTAAAGTGTTGGTCCCATGTTTCATAAGCTGAAATAAAATATCTCAGAAATGTTCCATATGCACATAAAGCTTAGTTTTCTCAAATTTTGTTCACAAATTTGTTTAAATCCCTGTTAGTGAGCATTTCTCTTTTGCCAAGATACTGCAATTGTCACGAATCCCGTTTCCTGAGTCTGTTTTTTGCCTGTGTTCTGTCCTGGAGTGTTTTTTCCGGCGTCCTGGAACGCACCCTGTCTGGTTGCCGGGCAATGTAGCCAGTTGGGAGTTCTGATTACCCGCACCTGTATCCCATCAGCTATCTGCCTGCACACCTGGTCCTGATCATCATCTCCTCTTCATAAGCCCGGACCTGACATCCATTCCCTGCCGGATCGTTAGCCATGAACATTACTCACCTGGATCATTTACCCCATTCCGCCTGGTTGTCGGAGAATTCCGCTACCACATTGGATCCACCTATTTACTCCCATCAACTCACCACCGCTGCCCGCTACGCCACCTGGATATATCTACCCATTCATATTCACTTGTAAATAAATACTCACCTTCTTCCTACTCTCCTTGTCCTGGTCTGCTTCTGGGTTCGATTTTGAAAAAACGTGACAGAACGATCCGGCCAAGGATGAACCCAGCGGACCTGGACTCCGTTTGCCATGCCATTACCCAGCAGGGGAGGATATATGGGGCAACACAAGACGGCGCTACAGGAGATAGCGGGTTCAATCCAGAACTTATCTGCTAGCTTGACACAAATCCAGGATCAGCTCAGTTTGCCGGCGATTCATTCACCACCTGTTTCACCCATCTCACCTGCCGTGTCTGGTGCGGTTTCCTTCCGTGAACCCAAGGTACCGACGCCTGATAAATATGAAGGGGCTTTGGGAAGATGCCGTTCGTTTCTTATGCAGTGTGGGTTAGTGTTTGAACAGCAGCCCCATTCTTACGCTACTGACAAGGCTAGGATAGCCTTTCTTATTGAACTGCTGCGTGGAAGAGCTCTGGAATGGGCTTCAGCCGTTTGGGAACGACAGGAGACCTGCATGGCTTCATACCAGGAGTTCACTGGAGAGATGAGAAAGCTTTTTGACCATCCAGTCCGAGGTAAGGACGCAGCTAAACGTTTGTTCACTCTTCGCCAAGGAGCTCGCAGTGTGGCAGACTTTATGATCGAGTTCAGGACATTGTCTGTGGAGAGTGGTTGGAATGAGGAGTCACTACAAGCGGCTTTTTACCAGGGGTTGTCGGAGCAACTCAAGGACGAGCTGATATCCTATCCAGAGCCTAGTGACCTAGACAGCTTGGTCACTTTATCTATTTGGGTAGATAATAGAGTCCGAGAGAGAAGGATGGAGAAGCAGTGGGGCCCATCCAATCAATCAGCAACTCGCTTACCATTCGGTTCAGGAAGTGAACCAGAACGTAATGATCGTTATTCCCCACATGGGATTAGTGGAGGGGTCTTGCCACCAGATCCTGAACCAATGCAAGTGGGGCGACACGGGCTAACTAAGGAGGAGCGCCAACGTAGACGTGAGACCAACAGCTGTCTCTACTGTGGTAGCTCGGGACATTACATCTCTGCTTGTCTACAGCGCCCGTTAAACTGCCCGGCTCGCTAGTTTTGGGAGGAATTTTAGCGAGCCAGTTTCAACCTCTCAAGGATCCTGTCAGACCCCGTTTTCCTGCGACCCTTATGAATAAGGATCAGAGCTTAGAGATGAACGCTTTTATCGATTCAGGTGCCGATGGCAGCTTTATTGATGCCGACTTGGTGGAACAGCTGGGGCTTTCCAAGGAGCAATTGCCGGAAGCCATTGAAGCAACCACTCTGAACGGCAGTAGTCTGGCACGGATCACTATGAGGACTGAACCGGTTAAGATGTTGTTGTCGGGGAATCATTCAGAGTTTATCTCCTTCTTCATTCTGTCCTCGCCCCATGTTCCTCTGGTTCTTGGTTACCCCTGGCTGAAGGAACACAATCCCTCGTTTGATTGGGTGAAGGGTAAGGTAACTAGTTGGAGCATTGATTGTCATGCTAACTGCCTTAGGACTGCCTGTTCTCCTGCCGTTTCCAGTCAGGTCAGTGACTCTGCTCCTCCTGATTTGTCCCTGGTTCCAGAAACATATCACGAGTTGGGTGAAGTATTCAGTAAACAGAAGGCTCTGTCCCTTCTTCCCCACCGACCTTATGACTGTGCGATTAATCTGTTTCCTGGAGCTGCCTTTCCCAAGGGACGGTTATACAGTATCTCTCGACCTGAACGTGAGGCCTTGGAGACCTACATCAAGGAGTCTCTAGCTGCAGGTCTCATTCGGCCCTCATCATCCCCTCTGGGAGCAGGATTTTTTTTGTGAGCAAGAAGGATGGCTCTCTTCGACCGTGTATTGATTATCGGGGTTTGAATGATATTACGGTCAAGAACAAGTATCCCCTGCCCTTGATGAGCTCGGCTTTCGATTCTTTACAGGGTGCTACGGTTTTTACAAAGCTTGATTTACGTAATGCTTATCATTTGGTTCGGATCAAAGAGGGGGACGAGTGGTTGACTGGGTTCAATACTCCTATGTGACATTTCGAGTACCAGGTGATGCCGTTTGGACTGACCAACGCTCCTGCTGTGTTCCAAAGTATGGTGAATGACGTTCTGAGAGATATGATTGGTATTTTTGTGTTCGTTTACCTGGATGATATCCTCATCTTCTCGAAGGAGCTTTCTAGACACGTTCAGCATGTCAAGCAGGTCCTGCAGCGGTTGTTGGAGAACCGTCTGTTCGTGAAGGCTGAGAAGTGTGATTTTCACGCCCACACGACGTCCTTCCTCGGGTACATCATCTCCAGGGGAGAGATCAAGATGGACCAAGAGAAGGTTCGGGCGGTTCGGGATTGGGTCCAGCCCGGTACGAGATTGCAGCTCCAGAGATTCCTGGGGTTTGCGAATTTTTATCGTAGGTTTATCCGTGATTACAGCCGGGTGGCCGCCCCTTTAACTGTACTGATGTCTTGCACCAGAAAGTTCTGTTGGTCTCCTGAGGCAGACCGAGCATTTCTAGATTTGAAGAGCCGATTCACCAACGCCCCGATTCTCTCTCAACCTGACACTTCCCGTCAGTTCGTTGTGGAGGTGGATGCGTCTGATGTGGGGGTGGGCGCCATCCTGTCCCAGCGTAGCTCCACTGACGGTAAACTCCATCCCTGCGCCTTCTACTCTTGTCGTCTTTCTCCAGCTGAAAGAAACTACGATGTGGGTAACCGGGAGCTTCTCGCTGTGAAGCTTGCCTTGGAGGAGTGGCGTCACTGGTTGGAGGGAGCGGAGCAACCGTTTGTGGTCTGGACTGACCACAAGAATCTGGCTTACGTGCAATCGGCTAAACGTCTCAACTCCCGTCAGGCCCGGTGGGCTTTGTTTTTTGGACGCTTCAATTTTTCCCTGACGTTCCGACCTGGGTCGAAGAATTGGAAGGCGGACGCCCTGTCCCGGATGTTCTCCAAGACGGAGGAGAGTGGGGCCAAGACTGAGACGATTCTTCCCCAGAACGTTGTCGTGGGAGCCGTTACATGGAGGATTGAGGAGGAGGTGATGGCGGCTCTTCGGACACTGCCCGGGCCCGGTAACGGTCCACCCGGTCGGTTGTTCGTGCCTGAGTCGGTTCGTTCTGCTGTCCTTCAGTGGTCCCACGCCAGCAAGATAGCTTGTCACCCTGGTGTTGCTCGGACTATGGTGCTACTGCGCAGACGATTTTGGTGGCCTGCCATGGGAGAAGATACCCGGAGGTTTGTTGCCGCTTGTCCTGCTTGTGCGCAGAATAAGAGTACCTATCGGGCCAGCTCTGGGCTTCTTCAGCCCCTACCTATTCCCCGGCGACCTTGGTCGCATCTGGCCCTGGATTTTGTCACGGGGTTGCCCTCTTCTGTTGGTAACACGGTTATTCTGACCATTGTGGATAGATTCAGCAAGTTTGCCCACTTTGTTCCCCTCTCCAAGCTGCCTTCTGCCACTGAGATGTCCGAGATCCTGGTTAGGGAGGTGTTCAGGGTCCACGGGGTGCCCTGTGACATTGTTTCTGACCGTGGTCCTCAGTTTACCTCTGCTGTCTGGAAATCCTTCTGTTTGGCCATTGGAGCGACAGTCAGTCTCACATCTGGATTTCACCCCCAATCTAATGGAGAGCCAATCAGAAGATGGAGTCCACGCTGCGCTGTCTTGTTTCCTCTGATCCCACCTCTTGGTCCTCTCAATTACCCTGGGTCGAGTATGCTCATAATACTCTCCCTTCATCTGCCACTGGGATGTCTCCCTTCCAGTGCCTGTACGGTTACCAACCTCCCTTGTTTCCTTCTCAGGAGCGGGATCTCTCGGTTCCTTCTGTCCAGACCCACATTCGTCGTTGCCACCGCACCTGGCATCGGGCCAGGAAGGCCCTCCTTAAGGTTTCTGACTGGTATCAGATCCAGGCGAATCGTCGCCGTATTCCTGCCCCCGCTTATACCATCGGAGATAGGGTTTGGTTGGCTACACGGGATCTTCCTCTACGGACTGAGTCGAGGAAACTGTCACCGAAGTTCATTGGTCCGTTTGTAGTGGAGAAGATCATTAATCCTGTTGTGGTCCGACTCAAGTTGCCTGCTACACTAAGAGTACATCCCACCTTTCATTTCTCCTGCCTCAAGCCGGTTCTCCTCAGTCCTCTGTTGCCCCCTCCTCCTCGTCCTCCTCCTCCTCGGATGATCGGAGGTGGTCCTGTCTACACGGTGCGCCGCATCATGGACTCCAGACGGCGGGGTCGAGGGTTCCAGTATTTAGTGGATTGGGAAGGATATGGTCCTGAGGAGAGGAGATGGATTCCTCGGCGTCAGATCCTTGACGATGACCTGCTTCGTGACTTTTACCGCCTCCACCCTGGTGCTCCAGGTAGTCCGCCCGGTGGCGTTCGTCGGAGGGGGGGTACTGTCACGAATCCCGTTTCCTGAGTCTGTTTTTTGCCTGTGTTCTGTCCTGGAGTGTTTTTTCCGGCGTCCTGGAACGCACCCTGTCTGGGTGCCGGGCAATGTAGCCAGTTGGGAGTTCTGATTACCCGCACCTGTATCCCATCAGCTATCTGCCTGCACACCTGGTCCTGATCATCATCCCTCCTCTTCATAAGCCCGGACCTGACATCCATTCCCTGCCGGATCGTTAGCCATGAACATTACTCACCTGGATCATTTACCCCATTCCGCCTGGTCGTCGGAGAATTCCGCTACCACATTGGATCCACCTATTTACTACCATCAACTCACCACCGCTGCCCGCTACGCCACCTGGATATATCTACCCATTCATATTCACTTGTAAATAAATACTCACCTTCTTCCTACTCTCCTTGTCCTGGTCTGCTTCTGGGTTCGATTTTGAAAAAACGTGACAGCAATTGTACCACCTGACAGGTGTGGCATATCAAGAAGCTGATTAATAAGCATGATCATTACACAGCTGCACCTTGTGCTGGCGACAATAAAAGGCCACTCTAAAATGTGCAGTTCTGTCACACAAAATGCCACAGATGTTTTAAGTTTTGAGGGAGTGTGGAATTGGCATGCTGACTGCAGGAATGTCCACCAGAGCTGTTGCCAGAGAATTGAATGTTAATTTTTCTACTATAAGCCGTCCCCCATTGTTTTAGAGAATTTGGCAGTACGTATAACCGACCTGCTGGGTCATCTTAGACCAGCCACCTGGACAGCTGATGATATTGAGCAGTATTTCTGTCTGTAATTAAGCCCTTTTGTGGGGAAAACTCTGATTGACTGGGCCTGGCTCCCAAGTGGGTGGGCCTATGTCCTCACAGGCCCACCTATGGCTGTGTCCCTGGCCTCTCATGTGAAATCCATAGATTAGGGCCTAATTAATTTATTTCAATTGACTGATTTCCATATATGATCTATAACTCATTAAAATCATTGGAATTGCTGCATGTTGCGTTTATATTATTGTTCAGTATAGATCTGCTCTGGCATGTAGATTAGGGAAGATGTCAGCTCCATACAAGACAATTCTATGTGCAACGTTCAGAGCGTTGTGTTCTCCTGAATGCAACCCTGTTTTTATATTGCTGCTTCTGATTCATCTGTTTGTTTATCTTGTTCGGTTACCCTAGTAACTGCTTTTTCTGTATAGCGCATTTTGCTACCATTGTTGAAGACTATTTTTACAGTTCTCCAAACCATGCTGTGAATTCATTTGACTGAAGGGAAAAAGTGTATGTTTTATATGCCACTGTGTAATTAGGTTAAGGATTGAATGGGGCCCTGCGTGTTTTTTCTTTTAGTTTTATGAGCTAACCAAGAAAAAAGGCTATTGTCGTTAGAGTATGAATGTCGAGAAAGCAGTAGAGGGTGTGTATTGAAGGGTTTGATGTGTGTTGTCTCCATAGAGATCCTATTACATTATTTTTCTAATTCCTAATTCTATCGTTGTTTCTCTGTTCACAGGCTGTTTGTTAGACCTGGACAGCAGTAACTCCAACTCTGTGGTGCAGCCGAACCCCAACCCTGCAGGTGGCTCGGACATGTGGGGAGACTTCTCTGCCCCAGAAAAGTAAGGGGAAAATCCTCTCTCTTTCATCCTTTTCTCTCTTCTTTCATTAATCTGTTCCCTCCATTAATGCTCTCCTCTTTTTCCACATTAATGCTCTCCTCTTTTCCCCCATAATGCAGGTCAATGTCTCCTCTCTCCAACGATGATGGTTCCACCAACTGGCAGCAGTTCTGAGGTCGTCCCACAATCCCTTTCACTTGACCTTCACCTGACCTTTAACCCCTGACTAGAGGAGGATTCCAGCAGAACACTGTTTATTACCACCTCAACCTCAGTGTACTCTCTCTCTCTCTCTCTCTCTCTTTTTCTCTCTCTCTCTTCCCCCTCTCTTTATTTTTCTCTCTCTCACCCCTCCCCTACTCTCTTCACCCCTCTCCTGGCTTCCTCTCCTTACCATCCTCTCCCTCTACATCTTTCCCTCTCAGCCCCAACTCTACACTCCGTCCCCCTCTGTCCCCCTTTTCTTGCCCTCTCCCTCTGTCTATCTATTGCAACAGAGTATTTATTTATTACTGAGGGAAAAGACTGAGGGCAAATCTCTCTAAATGGAAGATGGTACAGAAAGGAATGATGGTGACTCACACTAATATAGTCTTGATAAATAAATTAATTAATTAATGTATGTACATAATATATTATTGTAAATGCATATAGTGTCAGTAGTTTGTCATTCCCATTGTTGTTGTGGTAGTGTTGTAGCTCATTTTCCTTTATAATCTCCAGTACAACTGGAACTATCACCTGAAATAACTGATTTACAGGATGCATTAGTATATGACCAAGTTTTCTTATATCTGATCCAAGGTCAGTTTAGCTTTTTCCTCTTAATTGCTAAGGTTAGGCCACGGTGAGTCTGGAGCTGCGCTTTGGAGCCGCTTCTGCTTTGAGTGGACACTGATCTACTGTAAGTTTACACAGCAGCCATGCTGTTTGGCGCCCCTTAGTGGACTATTGCGATCCTACAACCACAGTTTGACAGGGAGAGTTGTGAGATGCACAGCAGCAGCTGCTGTGGACATGATCACTGCTGGGGATGGGCACTTGTCTGGGTCACTTGACTGCATTGTTTTAACAGGAGGCTAGTGTTAGTTGGTCAATTAACACAGAAATGGAGGGAAAGAGAGCAAACAAAGTGTGCTGATTGAGGGAAGGGAAAGATGGGTGAGGTCTGAAGAGGGATGGAGGGTGAGGAAGGGGTTAAACCCATAGGGTGATAGACAGGCCTGATTTAGGCCTAGTGATGTAATCAACAGTCCCTAGGGGTTTCTGGGTAATGATGACTAATTTAGGTCACGGCTTTTGCCCTGCTGGATGAGTAGCCCTGTGTGTGTACATACAACTGTCTGTCTGTCTGTCTGTCTGTCTGTCTGTCTGTCTGTCTGTCTGTCTGTCTGTATTCTATACGTTGAACCCTGGAACTAACGTAACTCTGTCAATTCAGACAGACTATTCCATTCCTTGTGAGATGCAGTGTTTTACTTTACTGTTGTGTTGTTATTGTGAGAGAAAGGAGGGATAAAGGGATAGAGGGATGGATGGAGGGAGGGATAAAGGATGGAGGGAGGGATAGAGGGAGGGATAAAGGATGGAGGGAGGGATAAAGGATGGAGGGAGGGACAGATGAATGGATAGAGGGAGGGATAAAGGATGGAGGGAGGGATAAAGGATGGAGGGAGGGATAAAGGATGGAGGGAGGGACAGATGAATGGATAGAGGGAGGGATAAAGGATGGAGGGAGGGATAGATGAATGGATAGAGGGAGGGATAAAGGATGGAGGGAGGGATAAAGGATGGAGGGAGGGATAGATGAATGGATAGAGGGAGGGATAAAGGATAGAGGGAGGGATAAAGGATGGAGGGAGGGATAGATGAATGGATAGAGGGAGGGATAAAGGATGGAGGGAGGGATAAAGGATGGAGGGAGGGAAGGGTGATAATGCTGTACAGGACATCGTCATATTACAGTAAGCCAGTTATGTGGCTTTTGTACTTATCATTGTGTGTCTTTCTCTCATGGACACACATGGACTCAAACATTTGCATTGACTGATGACATGATGTTGATTAATGAGGTGATAATTGATTGATTTCCTGTGTGAGAACACAGCTAGTGGGAGAACTGGTATGAACTGGTGAGAGTCTGTGTAGACTCTACTCATGTTGGTTTACATGTTTATTCTTGACATTACAAATACACATATTGTATGTAAATGTTGATGTATTGAAAATCAAAGCATAAAGATATCAACTAATGTTGAGTCGAGGTTGACTTGTTTTCTTTTTATCTACGTGAGGAAAAAAACTGGACTACATCAATAAAGTGATCCACACAAACCAATGAATGACATTTTATTGGGTAGTATTGCACTGCTTTGTAGTATTGGATTGTGATAGAGTGCTTTACAATAAGGTGTCAGCAATGACAGAGTGGATAGACTGTCTCTACAGTACACAACTACAGGAACTCAACAGCGTTCCATCTGAACAGTATTATACAGCCCACAATGGCACAGAACATGATCTGTGTCAAATAAAACACAGGTCCAATCTGTGGGGAGTGATTTCTCCCCTGATATTCACATACAGTTCTATTAAAACACAGGTCCAATCTGTGGGGAGTGTTTTCTCCCCTGATATTCACATACAGTTCTATTAAAACACAGGTCCAATCTGTGGGGAGTGATTTCTCCCCTGATATTCACATACAGTTCTATTAAAACACAGGTCCAATCTGTGGGGAGTGATTTCTCCCCTGATATTCACATACAGTTCTATTAAAACACAGGTCCAATCTGTGGGGAGTGATTTCTCCCCTGATATTCACATACAGTTCTATTAAAACACAGGGCTAATAGAAGAACTGAGAAATATGACTCGGACTGTTCTTAACTGGAGTCACGTGGACTGTGTTTTATATATATATATATATATAAAACAATGTTGTTTGTGTGTGTATGTGTGCGTGCGTGGTTGTGGTTGTTTATTAAGTCACAGGCTAGCACCAGGTGTTGAGCGGTGAATTTATGGTGTTTTGGGGTCTTTTTATGGAGACAACCCAGTGTTCTGTCTCCAAGGGTGTCCTCCCTCCTACTCCTTCTCTCCTTCCTCCTCCACCCCTCCTTCTCCCCTTCTCTCCTTCCTCCTCCACCCCTCCTTCTAACTCCTCCATTTTGGGCCCATCAGGCCTTGTTTTCCCAGGTTTTGGGGTTGCCATGGCGATTGCGACAGCGTTTCTTATTGGTGGTTGACCTCTGGAAGCGTTTGGGCCAGCCGGACCGCTCCCTACAGAGCTCAGCTGGGATGGAGAGAAGAGAGAGAGGATGTGTGGGCTCAGATGTACTTGCTGTCCTAAAGCCAGTAAGTGTTCCATGCACTCAGATTGTTATGTTGTTGTAATCCTAACAACGGGTCTAATGAAGTGCTATCAGGTGGACTGTCTTACCCTTCAGGTACTCATCCTGTTGGCAGACAGTTCTAACACATATCTCCTTGTTGATCACATAGACACGAGGGAGGCTGAGACAAACCAGGAGACAGACATCATTACACTATAATCAGAGCCCAGCTGCTGTCTCAAAAACATGCCTCTCTGTACAGGCTCTCAGGTTGAAACCAATGAACTTTGACTGCATGACCAGAAGGCACTGAGTGTGTCTATGTTTTCCTGTGAGAGAGAACCTGTAGTTGCAGTTTACCTGTAAAGGCAGAGGGAGTGGATGCATCTCTTGATGGGCCGGTGGACAGAGTACATCCTGGTACAGGGGTACGTCTCTTCCCGACAGTCTAGCACAGAGGATACACACAACATAAAGATGTTGTTTAGATAACACTGGACACCCCTGGTCATCCCTGGCCTAACATTGTTTAGTGATGTTTCTGTTCCACATTGAAGACCTTAGTAACCAGGCGGTAGGGTAGAGACAGACACCTCACTCACAACGCGGTAGGGTAGAGACATGCACCTCACTCCCCAGGTGGTAGGGTAGAGACAGACACCTCACTCACCAGGTGGTAGGATAGAGACAGACACCTCACTCCCCAGGTGGTAGGGTAGAGACAGACACCTCACTCACCAGGCGGTAGGGTAGAGACAGACACCTTACTCACCAGGTGGTAGGATAGAGACAGACACCTCACTCCCCAGGTGGTAGGGTAGAGACAGACACCTCACTCACCAGGCGGTAGGGTAGAGACATACACCTCACTCACCAGGTGATAGGATAGAGACAGACACCTCACTCACCAGGTGATAGGGTAGAGACAGACACCTCACTCACCAGGTGGTAGGATAGAGACAGACACCTCACTCACCAGGCGGTAGGGTAGAGACAGACACCTCACTCACCAGGCGGTAGGGTAGAGACATGCACTTCACTCACCAGGCGGTAGGGTAGAGACAGACACCTCACTCCCCAGGCGGTAGGGTAGAGACAGACACCTCACTCCCCAGGCGGTAGGGTAGAGACAGACACCTCACTCACCAGGCGGTAGGATAGAGACAGACACCTCACTCACCAGGCGGTAGGATAGAGACAGACACCTCACTCACCAGGCGGTAGGGTAGAGACAGACACCTCACTCACCAGGCGGTAGGGTAGAGACATGCACTTCACTCACCAGGCGGTAGGGTAGAGACAGACACCTCACTCACCAGGCGGTAGGGTAGAGACATGCACTTCACTCACCAGGCGGTAGGGTAGAGACAGACACCTCACTCACCAGGCGGTAGGGTAGAGACAGACACCTCACTCCCCAGGCGGTAGGGTAGAGACAGACACCTCACTCCCCAGGCGGTAGGGTAGAGACAGACACCTCACTCACCAGGCGGTAGGGTAGAGACAGACACCTCACTCACCAGGCGGTAGGGTAGAGACATACACCTCACTCACCAGGTGATAGGATAGAGACAGACACCTCACTCACCAGGTGATAGGGTAGAGACAGACACCTCACTCACCAGGTGGTAGGGTAGAGACAGACACCTCACTCACCAGGCGGTAGGGTAGAGACAGACACCTCACTCACCAGGCGGTAGGGTAGAGACAGACACCTCACTCACCAGGCGGTAGGGTAGAGACATGCACTTCACTCACCAGGCGGTAGGGTAGAGACAGACACCTCACTCCCCAGGCGGTAGGGTAGAGACAGACACCTCACTCCCCAGGCGGTAGGGTAGAGACAGACACCTCACTCACCAGGCGGTAGGATAGAGACAGACACCTCACTCACCAGGCGGTAGGATAGAGACAGACACCTCACTCACCAGGCGGTAGGATAGAGACAGACACCTCACTCACCAGGCGGTAGGGTAGAGACAGACACCTCACTCACCAGGCGGTAGGGTAGAGACAGACACCTCACTCACCAGGCGGTAGGGTAGAGACAGACACCTCACTCCCCAGGCGGTAGTGTAGAGACAGACACCTCACTCACCAGGCGGTAGGGTAGAGACAGACACCTCACTCACCAGGCGGTAGGGTAGAGACAGACACCTCACTCACCAGGCGGTAGGGTAGAGACAGACACCTCACTCACCAGGCGGTAGGGTAGAGACAGACACCTCACTCACCAGGCGGTAGGGTAGAGACAGACACCTCACTCCCCAGGCGGTAGGGTAGAGACAGACACCTCACTCACCAGGCGGTAGGGTAGAGACAGACACCTCACTCACCAGGCGGTTAGGGTAGAGACAGACACCTCACTCACCAGGCGGTAGGGTATAGACAGACACCTCACTCACCAGGCGGTAGTGTAGAGACAGACACCTCACTCACCAGGCGGTAGGGTAGAGACAGACACCTCACTCACCAGGCGGTAGTGTAGAGACAGACACCTCACTCACCAGGCGGTAGGGTAGCGACAGACACCTCACTCACCAGGTGGTAGGGTAGCGACAGACACCTCACTCACCAGGCGGTAGGGTAGCGACAGACACCTCACTCACCAGGTGGTAGGGTAGAGACAGACACCTCACTCACCAGGCGGTAGGGTAGCGACAGACACCTCACTCACCAGGTGGTAGGGTAGAGACAGACACCTCACTCACCAGGCGGTAGGGTAGAGACAGACACCTCACTCACCAGGCGGTAGGGTAGAGACAGACACCTCACTCACCAGGCGGTAGGGTAGAGACAGACACCAAAGCCTCCTCTTCATTCCAGTCACCTCTGTGGAGTTCCACCACTACCAGCAGGGAAACAACACAACCAGCATGGGAACGACCTCTACCCACGGCATGACTCACAGACAGAGACATGTTGTTGAAGTCGGAAGTTTACATACACTTAGGTTCGAGTCATTAAAACTTGTTTTTCAACCACTCCACAAATTTCTTGTTAACAAACTATAGTTCTGGAAAGTCGGTTAGGACATCTACTTTGTGCATGATACAAGTCATTTTTCCAACAATTGTTTACAGACAGATTATTTCACTGTTTCACAATTCCAGTGGGTCAGAAGTTTACATACAATAAATTGACTGTGCCTTTAAACAGCTTGGAAAATTCCAGAAAGGATGTCATGGCTTTAGAAGCTTCTGATAGGCTAATTGACATCATTTGAATCTATTGGAGGTGTACCTGTAGATGTATTTCAAGGCCTACCTTCAAACTTCAAACTCATGGGAAAATCAAAAGAAATCAGCCAAGACTTCAGAAAAAATATTGTAGACCTCCACAAGTCTGGTTTATCCTTGGGAGCAATTTCCAAACGCCTGAAGGTACCACGTTCATCAGTACAATCAATAGTACGCAAGTATAAACACCATGGGACCACGCAGCCTTCATACCGCTCAGGAAGGAGATGCGTTCTGTCTCCTTGAGATGAACGTACTTGGGTGCGAAAAGTGCGCATCAATCCCAGAACATCAGCAAAGGACCTTGTGAAGATGCTGGAGGAAACAGGTACAAAAGTATCTATATCCACAGTAAAACGAGTCCTATATCGACATAACCTGAAAGGCCGCTCAGCAAGGAAGAAGCCACTGCTCCAAAACCGCCATAAAAAAGCCAGACTACAGTTTGCAATTGCACATGGGGACAAAGATCGTACTTTTTGGAGAAATTTCCTCTGGTCTGATGAAACAAAAATAGGATTGTTTGGCCATAATGACCATTGTTATGTTTGGAGGAAAAAGGGGGAGGCTTGCAAGCCGAAGAACACCATCCCAACCGTGAAGCACGGGGGTGGCAGCGTCATGTTGTGGGGGTGCTTTGCTGCAGGAGGGACTGATGCACTTCACAAAATAGATGGCATCAGGAGGAAGGAAAATTGTTGATATATTGAAGCAACATCTCAAGACATCAGTAAGGAAGTTAAAGCTTGGTTGCAAATGGGTCTTCCAAATGGACAATGTGTCATGATCGTCGTTGGAAGCATACTCGGACCAAAGCGCTGCGTGATTTGGGTTCCACACATTTATTGAAGTGGAACTTAGAACAATACAAAATAAAGAAACACCGAACGTGATGTAAATGAAGTGCTCAAAGGCAACAACACAAAAACAAGATCCCACAAAACATTGTGGGGAAATGGCTGCCTAAATATGATCCCCAATCAGAGACAACAATAAACAGCTGCCTCTGATTGGGAACCATACCAGGCCACATAGAACTAAACAACCTAGATAGGAACACCCCCCCCCAGTCACACCCCGACCTAACCAAAATAGTGAATAAAACAGGCTCTCTATGGTCTGGGTGTGACACAATGACCCCAAGAAAACTTCCAAAGTCGTGTCAAAATGGCTTAAGGACAGCAAAGTCAAGGTATTGGAGTGGCCATCACAAAGCCCTGACCTCAATCCTATAGAAAATCAATGGGCAGAACTGAAAAAGCATGTGCGAGCAAGGAGGCCAACAAACCTGACTGTCAGGAGGAATGGGCCAAAATTCACCCAACTTATTATGGGAAGCTTGTGGAAGGCTACCGAAACGTTTGACCCAAGTTCAACTATTTAAAGGCAATGCTACCAAATACTAATTGAGTATGTAAACTTCTGACCCACTGGGAATGTGATGAAATAAATAAAAGCTGAAATAATAACTATTATTCTGACATTTCACATTCTTAAAATAAAGTGGTGATCCTAACTGACCTAAGACAGGGAATCTTTACTTGGATTAATTGTCAGAAATTGTGAAAAACTGAATTTAAATGTATTTGGCTAAGATATATGTAAACTTCCGACTTCAACCGTATCATGCAACTTAATGTCTGTTGAAATAATGTGTGACCATTGAATAGAGGGCATTATTACCAGCCTGCGGGGCTTGGGCTACAGCTGTGAGGGCTGTGGAACAGAAAACCATATGAGGGGAGTCTTTTATGGAGTTAAAACAAACAGAGATGGACTCAAACCTAATTGAAGGTGATGATTTGTGTGTTGTGTTTGTCAGGGGTTACCGTGGAAACCACAGAGGAGCAGGGTGATTGGAAGAGTGCCCATCCTTGTAAGAGCTGGATGTTTACGAGCTGAAGGAAACAGGACCCACAAAAGCCCAAAAAGGAAAATAGTTTAATGTTTCAATTCACACTTTAGATTTCCTCCGTCTTCCTTCTGCTCTGCCCCTGGCCCTACCTCTGCTGTTTCTAATGCAATGTATACTCTTCTCTAAGGCAGTTGTAGGAAATATGCACCTCATGAAATCCAGGTAAATGAGCTTGATACAGTATATGTGCTGTTGATATTATCAGTATATGTGCTATTGATAGTATCAGTATATGTGCTGTTAATAGTATCAGTATATGTGCTGTTAATAGTATCAGTATATGTGGGGTTGATATTATCAGTGTATGTGCTGTTGATATTATCAGTATATGTGCTGTTAATAGTATCAGTATATGTGCTGTTGATATTATCAGTATATGTGCTGTTAATAGTATCAGTATATGTGCTGTTAATAGTATCAGTATATGTGCTGTTAATAGTATCAGTATATGTGGGGTTGATATTATCAGTATATGTGCTGTTAATAGTATCAGTATATGTGCTGTTAATAGTATCAGTATATGTGGGGTTGATATTATCAGTGTATGTGCTGTTGATATTATCAGTATATGTGCTGTTAATAGTATCAGTATATGTGCTGTTGATATTATCAGTATATGTGCTGTTGATAGTATCAGTATATGTGCTGTTAATAGTATCAGTATATGTGCTGTTAATAGTATCAGTATATGTGGGGTTGATATTATCAGTGTATGTGCTGTTGATATTATCAGTATATGTGCTGTTAATAGTATCAGTATATGTGCTGTTGATATTATCAGTATATGTGCTGTTAATAGTATCAGTATATGTGCTGTTAATAGTATCAGTGTATGTGCTGTTGATAGTATCAGTATATGTGCTATTGATAGTATCAGTATATGTGCTATTGATATTATCAGTATATGTGCTGTTGATATTATCAGTATATGTGCTGTTAATAGTATCAGTATATGTGCTGTTGATATTATCAGTATATGTGCTGTTGATAGTATCAGTATATGTGCTGTTAATAGTATCAGTATATGTGCTGTTAATAGTATCAGTATATGTGGGGTTGATATTATCAGTGTATGTGCTGTTGATATTATCAGTATATGTGCTGTTAATAGTATCAGTATATGTGCTGTTGATATTATCAGTATATGTGCTGTTAATAGTATCAGTATATGTGCTGTTAATAGTATCAGTGTATGTGCTGTTGATAGTATCAGTGTATGTGCTGTTGATAGTATCAGTATATGTGCTGTTGATAGTATCAGTATATGTGCTGTTGATAGTATCAGTATATGTGCTATTGATAGTATCAGTATATGTGCTGTTAATAGTATCAGTATATGTGCTGTTGATAGTATCAGTGTATGTGGGGTTGATATTATCAGTGTATGTGCTGTTGATATTATCAGTATATGTGGGGTTGATATTATCAGTGTATGTGCTGTTGATAGTATCAGTATATGTGCTGCTGGTGGTATCAGTATACAGTGGGGAGAACAAGTATTTGATACACTGCCGATTTTGCCGATTTTCCTACTTACAAAGCATGTAGAGGTCTGTAATTGTTATCATAGGTACACTTCAACTGTGAGAGACGGAATCTAAAAAAATCCAGAAAATCACATTGTATGATTTTTAAGTAATTAATTTGCTGTTGATAGTATCAGTATATGTGCTGTTGGTAGTATCAGTATTAATCAAGCAGTTGGAATCAGGGTGCTGTTTTAATCCTCTCTCTCTAACTCTCTTTCTCACACACACACTACCTCAGCTTTCTCCCTGCATCATTCCTCTTGTGATGTGTCAGTGTGAGTTTGGAGTCCAAGACATGAGTTCTCACAAAGGAATGTGTTTTTGTGCCCTATCTGAGCACCCCTCTACTCCTCCTTTCTCATACACACTCTTTTCATACACGTCTCTTTTCTTAAACCTTATTAAGAATGTTCTAAAGCGTCCGAACAGTTTTGTCACTCTATGTTTAACACCCCGTTCGTCCTTTACCAGCATCTTACCCTGAATACGTTAAATTGATTGAACTTGCTTTGACTCATTTATACACTCTTGTATGCCAGGGCACATAGCTTTCTAAAATACATTAGGTCTGAATGACATATTGTCATCCATGACCGAAGTTTACAAACAGTATTCTATTAGGATGACTTCATGAAAAGTTAGTTTTTTTGCAGTAAAATGTAGTTTAGTTTCTCTATACATCTTTTGTATATGTACTTCATGTTATTTATTGTAAACATTCTATATACAGTAGTGCAGTGCTACTAATGTCTTTATAGTCTTCAAAATTAAGAAAAGAACACAATGTTTTCATACTCACAACTTTTCCTGTCGTCCAAAAGCGTCCTTTGTTTTGAATATTTTGTCCTCTCTCCTTTCCCCTCCTTCTCTCTCCATCCCCTCCTCCTTCTTCTCCTCCACCCCTTGTCCTCCCCTCTCATTAGAATTCTCTTGCTCTCAATCTTTCCTCTCCTCTAATCTGAGATTTAGGGAGAATTCTTCTAGTCCAGAGCTGGTTTCGTATACACCCAAACAACACAAACTCATTATCAAAAATATATATCTGTTGATTTCACACTAATCAGCACTAATAGTAAACACATCTATCAGCGCATTGAACTAGGAACTTACACTTTACAAATACAAACAACTGAAAGAATAATGATCAACACAAGATGATAGGTAGAATATTGTGTAATAAATATGAACATTAACAATTAGCCCAGTATGCTTTAGAGCAGCTGAAGGAATATGTTGGAATGACTGGTACAGGTCTGGCAGTCCTTGTATTTGCAGTGATCCCCTTTCTCCACTAGGCGGGGCAGTAAACTTGGTGAGTATTTTTCATTTTTATTATGAACACAACAAATACAAAAACAGAAATATACAAACAAGAGTACATAAAACTAACAGACAGGGGTATTACATATCAAATGCATTTTTAATTTGTCTAAAAGTTTTATGGTGTGTTTTGCATTTTTGTTTTTACATTTACTGATAGAATTGAAATATTATTTTGAAATTATCTTAAATAATGTTAAGAGGGGTTTGGTCTCTGCACACTTTATCTTATGGATAAAGAATCTTCCATGAAAAATAAACACATGAACAATGAAAGTTAAATCAGGGTCCATATCATTTGGATCAAAATAAAACATAACACCAGAGTCTCTCAGATTAACATTAGAAGATTTTATTTGAAAATAAACAACTATTAACTCACTACAAAAACTTCTGACATAAAAGCCGTCTTAAAATAAATGGTCAAGAGTTTCTGGGTCACAACCACAAAGTACACATTTGTTATCAATAGCTATTTTAAATAAAGGTCTTTACAGGGTAGATTCTATGAATGAGTTTGTATGATACTTCACCTTATTAGATATGCTATATTCACCAGAAAACAACAGTGTAGTTGGTGAGTGTGGTCTCAGCTCAGAAGTGGCCAATTTTGGCTTTCGGAAGAGCAGCAGTGTGTGCAGGCTTTTGTTTCAGCCCAGATCTAACTACACCAATTTATCATGGTGTAGATTGAATGAGGCATGCTAGGCTGGAGTAAAAGCTTGCACGGCCTGTATCACTGTCCAGAGTTGCTTGTAGCTAAAGGTCACACATACAGTGGGGCAAAAAAGTATTTAGTCAGCCACCAATTGTGCAAGTTCTCCCACTTAAAAAGGTGAGAGAAAAAAAATCCTGAAAATCACATTGTAGGATTTTTTATGAATTTATTTGCAAATTATGGTGGAAAATAAGTATTTGGTCACCTACAAACAAGCAAGATTTCTGTCTCTCACAGACCTGTAACTTCTTCTTTAAGAGGCTCCTCTGTCCTCCACTCGTTACCTGTATTAATGACACCTGTTTGAACTTGTTATCAGTATAAAAGACACCTGTCCACAACCTCAAACAGTCACACTCCAAACTCCACTATGGCCAAGACCAAAGAGCTGTCAAAGGACACCCGAATAAAAATTGTAGACCTGCACCAGGCTGGGAAGACTGAATCTGCAATAGGTAAGCAGCTTGGTTTGAAGAAATCAACTGTGGGAGCAATGATTAGGAAATGGAAGACATACAAGACCACTGATAATCTCCCTCGATCTGGGGCTCCACGCAAGATCTCACCCCGTGGGGTCAAAATGATCACATGAACGGTGAGCAAAAATACCAGAACCACACGGGGGGACCTAGTGAATGACCTGCAGAGAGCTGGGACCAAAGTAACAAAGCCTACCATCAGTAACACACTACGCCGCCATGGACTCAAATCCTGCAGTGCCAGATGTGTGTCCCTGCTTAAGCCAGTACATGTCCAGTCCCATCTGAAGTTTGCTAGAGAGCATTTGGATGATCCAGAAGAAGATTGGGAGAATGTCATATGGTCAGATGAAACCAAAATAGAACCTTTTGGAAAAAACTCAACTCGTTGTGTTTGGAGGACAAAGAATGCTGAGTTGCATCCAAAGAACACCATACCTACTGTGAAGCATGGGGGTGGAATCATCATGTTTTGGGGTTGTTTTTCTGCAAAGGGACCAGGACGACTGATCCGTGTAAAGGAAAGAATGAATGGGATTTTTTTGAAGATGAAACATGGCTGGGTCTTTCAGCATGACAATGATCCCAAACACACCACCCAGGCAACGAAGGAGTGGCTTCGTAAGAAGCATTGCAAGGTCCTGGAGTGGCCTAGCCAGTCTCCAGATCTCAACCCCATAGAAAATCTTTGGAGGGAGTTGAAAGTCTGTGTTGCCCAGCAACAGCCCCAAAACATCGCTGCTCTAGACCAATAGGACCAATGCCAAATCTTTTCAGTCTCCTGAGGGGGAAAAGGTGTTGTCGTGCCCTCTTCACGACTGTCTTGGTGTGTTTGGTTCATGATAGTTCGTGGATGAATGGGCCAAAATACCAGCAACAGTGTGTGAAAACCTTGTGAAGACTTACAGAAAACGTTTGACCTCTGTCATTGCCAACAAAGGGTATATAACAAAGTATTGAGATAAACTTTTGTTATTGCCCAAATAATTATTTTCCACCATAATTTGCAAATAAATTCATTAAAAATCCTACAATATGATTTTCTGGATTTTTTTTCTCTCATTTTGTCTGTCATAGTTGAAGTGTACCTATGATGAAAATTACAGGCCTCTCTCATCTTTTTAAGTGGGAGAACTTGCACAATTGGTGGCTGACTAAATACTTTCCCCCCCCCACTGTATTTCTATATTCATGGGGTTCTTAATCCTGGTCCTGGGAACCCACAGGGGTGCATATTTTGATGGTGCCCAGCACTAACACACACCTTATCATGCTAATCAAGGGCTTACGTTAGGTTGGGTAGTTGAATTAGGTGATGGGCTGAAGCAGAAATGTGCTGTGGGACCCGAAGGACCGTGCAGGATTAAGAAACTCGAGTAGACAATTATATTGCTACATCAAAAGGCATTGCAACAAAGATGAGTAAATATCACGACCGAAACACTTGACCCTTTGTTTGATCCCCTGCTTGTGTTGAAAAGAGGGTTTCCATGGGGACCATTAATAGCTTGTATGGGGGAAACCTGATCACAGCAGGCTTCCATGAACTTGACCAATATAAATATTGTCACACATACTACCAGAGTCACAGACAACAAAACTCCGCTGGCGCGCTCTCTTCCTCTCTCCCCCTCTCTCCCTCTCTCTCCCTCTCTCTCTCCCTCTCTCTCCCTCTCTCTCTCCCTCTCTCTCCCTCTCTCTCCCTCTCTCTCCCTCTCTCTCTCCCTCTCTCTCCCTCTCTCTCTCCCTCTCTCTCTCTCCCTCTCTCTCTCCCTCTCTCTCTCCCTCTCTCTCTCTCTCTCTCCCGCTCTCTCCCTCTCTCCCAAAGTCACTTTAAGAGGGACACACACTCATCATCCCCCTGACATATCAGGGCTACATAGTCAATGGGGATGAGGCTAGGGGGGGGGTGAGCGGGAGAGAAGCGCTGGCCTAACAAGGTCAGGCAGGCATGGCTGATGACAGGTTGAGTGATGGAGAGATCAGGCCAGGGAACACACCGACCCGCCATTCTGAACACTCTGCTTTCACCCTGAGAAATAGGGAGGGAGGGCATAGTGAGCAAGACCCAGTAAGCAAGACATAGAAAATATGACTCTGCCTGATGACCAAAGGATGTTCGGATTTGGTACAGCGTGAAAGTTGAAACAACCTCTTTTATGGATGTTGAAAAAAAACTATTTTGGGGCCAAATCAAGGCCGGTCCTGCCAGGCCAAATTGGCAAAAAAAATCTACCGGTGTCTGGTGCATGATTCCTCCACACAACCCCCTGTTAAAGATGCACTCTGGGATCTTAAGCACAACAAATTTGTATCATATTGCAAAAAAATGGATTTATAACATATCACATGAATTGCAAAAAAATAGGATGATATCACGCAAATGGAAAAATGTGTAACATATTACACGAACTGGATGACATAGTACACAATTGAATGACAAAGTACACCACTTTCAAAACTAGTGGCTGAAATGATACAAAAGTTTGAGAGTGCATCTTTAACCCTGCAGCACCTTTCTCTCCCTCTCTCTTTTTATTCTCCTTTAGTTGTTCTTAGCCCCACAGGTCCACACAAGTGTTCCGTATCTATTTGCAACAACACAAACATGGCCTTAACTACATGAGGACACACACTTGCCGTGTCGATCTTCTGATCATTTGTTCATCACGCTGCGCTCCTGCCAGAACTGTGCTTTCAGCCTCTTCAACAGTGTCACGACTGTCTATTGCTGGACCCCTTAGATTAGAAGACCACAGCGATTTCTCCATAGAACAGCGCCATCTTCTGTTCGTATGTTGTATGACCTTAGCTGTGCTTCAGTACCTGTTCCTTTTTGTTCCATGCCTTTGTTTCGTCTTTGTACCTCATGTTGTCACCAGGTTGGAGTTCAGATAGGTTTCTTGTCCCTCTGTCATAGTAGAACTTTTGATTTGTTTTTGGTTGTTTTTTGAACTTCCTCACTTTCTCTCTGTCTCTCGTTTTTAGGAGGTTCTCAGTAATGGGTCAATTGGTCCTCAGTCTGCATCCCATGAGGAGGTGTGTTGTGGAAAACCCCCATTCAGTTCCACCGTCTTTTGCGTTGTACATCAGTCTCTCCACTGTCTGAACAGATTTCTCCACTAGTTCGTTCGATTGTGGGAAGTGTGGACTTGTACGTGTAAGTGTGGACGAAGTCCAAGGCCCTGCTGAATTGTTTGAACTTTTGCATTAGAGAATTACGGTCTAGTATCGCTGGAGACTTCACTTGCCACTCTTGTCGCTGGATAATATGGATTTCATACACATTACCTCAGTGTCTGAGGTGGTGGTGTTCAGCCGACAAACCTCTGGATACAGGGAGTAGTAGTCTAAGAACAAGGTCATCCATTCCATTAAATCAAATCTAATTTTATTTGTCACATGCGCCGAATACAACAGGTGTAGACCTCACCGTGAAATGCTTACTTCCAAGCCCTTAACCAACAATACAGTTCAAGAAATAGAGTTAAGAAAATATTTACTAAATAAACTAAAGTAAAACATTTAATTAAAAGTAACACAATAAAATAACAATAATGAGGCTATATACAGGGGTACCGGAACCTAGTCAATGTGCAGGGGTACAGTAAATTGTCTGAGTGGCCATTTGATTATTATTCTTTTTTTAACTTTTTGAGGATCTGAGGACCAATGCCAAATCTTTTCAGTCTCCTGAGGGGGAAAAGGTGTTGTCGTGCCTCTTCACAACTGTCCCTCTTCACGACTGTCTTGGTGTGTTTGGTTCATGATAGTTCGTTAGTGATGTGGACACCAAGCAACTTGAAACTCTCGACACGCTCCACTACAGCCCCGTCGATGTTAATAGGGGCCTGTACGGCCCTCCTTTTCCTATAGTCCACGATCAGATCCTTTGTCTTGCTCACATTGGGGGAGATGTTGTTGTCCTGGCAACACACTGCCAGGTCTCTGACATCCTTCCTATAGGCTGTCTCATAGTTGTCGGTGATCAAGCCTACCACTGTTGGGTCGTCAGCAAACTTAATGATGTCGTTGAAGTCATGCTTGGCCACGCAGTCATGGGTGACCAGGGAGTACAGGAGGGGACTAAGCATGCACACCTGATGGGCCCCAGTGATGAGGATCAACGGGGCAGATGTGTTGTTGCCTACCATTACCACCTGGGGGCAGCCCATCAGGAAGTACAGGATCCCAGGGTTCTTAGCTTAGTGTTGAGATTTGTGGGCACTATGGTGTTGAACGCTGAGATGTAGTCAATGAACAGTATTCTCACATAGGTTACCTTCACTTTATTGGACACAGGGACTATGGTGGTCTGCTTAAAACATGTAAGTTTTACAGACAGTGAAGACACGTTCCAGTTGGTCCGTGCATACTTTGTGTACATGTCCTGGTAATCCATTTGGTCCCACGGCTTTGTGAATGTTGACCTGTTTAAAGGTCTTGCTCACATTGACTACAGAGAGCATGGTCACACAGTCGTCCGGAACAGCTGGTGCTCTCATGCATGCTTCAGTGTTGCTTGCCTCGAAGTCAGTATAAAAGGCATTTAGCTCATCTGGTAGGCTCACGTCACTGGGCAGCTCGCGTCTGGGTTTCCCTTTGTAGTCCGTAATAGTTTGCAAGCCCTGCCACATCCGACAAGCGTTAGAACCGGTGTAGTTTGATTCAATCTTTGTCCTGTATTGATGCTTTGCCTGTTTGATGGTTTTACAAGTGAAAAGGTCAGCTCCTACCTTTTGGTCTGGTCTCTCAGGTGCAGGGTGGGGCTTTAATGGTTTAACGCTTGCATCCCACCTGGCCAAAAGCCAGTGAAAGTGCAGAGCGCCAAATTCAAATAAATTACTATTAAAATCAAAGTTTCATGAAATCACACATGCAAGATAACAAATTAAAGCTACACTTGTTGTGAATCCAGCCAACATATCAGATTTCAAAAAGGCTTTTCGGCGAAAGCAAACGATGCTATTATCTGAGGATAGCACCCCAGTAAACAAAGAGAGAAAAGCATATTTCAACCCTGCAGGCGTGACACAAAACTCAGAAATAAAAATATAATTCATGCCTTACCTTCTTTTGTTGGCACTCCAATATGTCCCATAAACATCACAAATGGTCCTTTAAAAAAAAATTAATTCCGTCGATATATATCCAAAATGTCAATTTATTTGATCCAGAAAAACACAGATTCCAACTTGCTCAACGTGACTACAAAATATCTCCAAAATGACCTGTAAACTTTGCCAAAACATTTCAAACTACTTTTGTAATACTACTTTAGGTATTTTTCTTACGTAAATAATCTATCAAATTGAAGACGGGATGATCTGTGTTCAATACAGGAGGAAAACAAACTGTAGCTAGCTTTCTGGTCACGCGCCTCTATCTAACAGTACACTTCAAGTTACCCTCATTCTGGATGGCCAGTCTTCTTCATTACACAAAGGAAAAACCACAACCAATGTCTAAAGACTGTTGACATCCAGTGGAAGCGGTAGGAACTGCAAGAAGGTCCCTTAGAAATCTGGATTCCCAATGAAACCCCATTGAAAAGTTAGTGGGGAAAAAATCTGAATGGTTTGTCCTCTGGGTTTCACCTGCTAAATAAGTTCTGTTATACTTACAGACATGATTCAAACAGTTTTAGAAACTTCAGAGTGTTTTCTATCCACATCTACTAATAATATGCATATCTTATCTTCTGGGGATGAGTAGCAGGCAGTTGAATTTGGGCATGCTTTCATCCAAAATTCCGAATGCTGCACCCTATCCTAGAGAATTAACATTTCCTTCCTCAGACTTTTCAGAATTACTATTTTGCTTCCATTATAGACAATATTTTCAACTACTGTCAGCTCAACTCAGCAGTTTCAGTAATCGGTTAAGTCTTGGTTCATGTTAGACCAGCCATTGATTATTATTTTCTTCATGTTTGTCAGTGTAGTGTCTTTTTCTGTCTCAGTCCGTATGTTTCTGTCTTCCATCTGCGACTAGCAATGCTGTTGTGATCATGTCCACTTCTGCTCCCACTTCTTCATCTGCTTTGGTACTCGCTGGCGCCGTCGGGTCCACAGCTCTAGAAATAGTGTCTGCTGTGTGCATCATCTTTCCTGGAGTGTATGCTACATTCAGAGCATAGCGTTGTAGTTTGATCATCATTCTTTGGACCTTCAGTGGACATTTACTCAGCGGACATTCATTCAATGATTTTTGAAACAGCAGAATCAGTGGTTTGTGATCCGTTTCAATGGTGATCACTTGTCCTGACACAAACTGATGGGATCTCTCACAAGCATACGTTATGCTGAGCAGCTCCTTTTCAATTGAAGTGGGTCTCAGGGTCAGTCATTGAACAAGATGCATATGCCACTGGTTGCCAGTTGTTGTCGTACTTCTGCAACAGAACAGTCCACTCTGTGATGCATCTGATGATGTCTTGATGGGTCTCGCTGGGTCGTAAAATCTCAAGATTGGTTCCTGTGTCAGCTGTTTCTTCGAGTTGTTCAATGCAACTTCCATTTTCTTTTCTGACAGTCTTCTCAGCGGAGCAATCTTCTCTGAGAGGTTGGGTATGAATTTTCCCAAGTACTTGACCATCCCATTGAACTCTGGACGTCCTTTTCGCTTCACAGCTGATGATGTCTCCAACGAAAGTCAACTCCGTTACACCAAGCTGGCATTTCTCGTTGTTCAGTTTTAAGTTTGCTTTCCTTATTGCTTCTAGCACTTTTTTCAGTCTTGTGTTGTGCTCTGCTTTCGATGTCCCCCATACAGTAATGTCATTTATAGACGTGTCCACGCCTTCAATAAGTTTGTAGATCAGATGTATAATTTTGTGATAAACTTCATGAGCTGAGGCAATGCCAAACTGTAATCTCAGGAACCTGTATCTGCCATGAGGGGTATTGAATGTACATCATTTAGAGCTGGCCTCGTCTAACTTCAACTGCCACAAGTGAGTAGCACTCCTGCTCATGCGTTATCCTGCCCGGGCATGGTAATCAATCTAAACACTATTTTCTTATATAATTAGAAATATCTAAATATATTCTTGTTCTGACTGAGTTCTAATCAGGCATGCCTCTATGCGAACAAGTAGAATCATGAACAGTGGATTGTTTATTATGTTTGCCTGCATCCCCCAGATTTGCTGCCCAGATTAGCCTTTTCAGCAGCACATTCACCCCCCCCCCCCCCAGCAAGAGCAAAAAAACAAGATACAAAGTTCTCATAATAATTTTGCTTTACAGAGAGTGAGCTAATAAGACAGACAGTGATATTGCGCTCAGTGGTGAGGCTGAGGCAGATGGCAGTGCATGCAGGAGGAAGCAGAGACAGAGAGAGAGGAAGCAAGGAATGTGTGGTCCACCTGCACTCATCTTATCAAACAGGTTAGGAACTTTAAAAAAGAACATATGTTAGGCCATGTGGACGTGTTCATATTCTATCTTCCCTACAGGCCTACATTACAATGATATCAAAATGCAAACAATACAGTTCTGTAAAAATGGCATGTTTTAGTTTATATCGGTGATTGTTTGTCTTATCCATTACCCACCTTTTTTTGGACCTCTACATCACTGATATTAATACAGAATTGTAAGTAATATTCTAATAATTAATGTGAATGTGATAATATGATCACCTGTGTGCTCCATTTTGCATTTGGATGTCTGTTTGTGCGGAGCTCTGCCTCCCACAGTCACGGATCCCCCGGTACTGCTGCTCATTCTGTTCACCAGTTCCGGAGGTCCACGTCACTGGCCTTCTAGGCTGCACTGAACTGTGTCATTATGCACACCTGGTTCCAATTCCTCACTGATTGTGTTTGTATAAAAGTGCCCTTTGTTTCCCCATTGGGTTGTCGATTATTGTTCCCATGACTGTTGGTCGTGTGACCACCTATGTGTTCTCTCAGCCTGTGCTGCTTGTTTTGTTTATTACGGTCCCGTGTCGTTCTACTCGGTTTACCCGCGCTCCTTTGTTTGGGTACATCCCAGTGTTTCGTATACGTGTTTGTTTCAGGTGTATTAAAAACCCAGATGAATTCCTGTGCCTGTCTCCAAATCCGTTGTACCAGCGTGACGCCCACTCACTAAAACTCTAACCCTGGTTACAGCCCTGGACACAAACACACACAAACAACAAGTGCACATTCTCCCTTGCATATACACTCACACTCAATCACTCACAGCCTTTATGACCTAGATCAGGTGACATTGTGTGAGTCAGTGCTCCCTCTAAGATAGTTAATTTGAGAATCATCCAGACTCCTTACTGATGCCATTCCCCTGATCCAGCAGAACAATTCCAGTATTACTGACTTAACAAGGGGGCGGGGCACATCTAATGAGGGCGAGAGGGAGAGATCAGATTGGACTGTGTAGTTTACTTAGTCATTAGGCTTGACATTTCAAACACCCTGCTACTTGGTCACTTTATTTTGCCCATCCATCTAGATCTCGTTCCATCCATTTACATGTAGCTCTCTGTCTGCCTGATCTCTCTCTGTTGATCTCTCTCTTTGTCCATTTAAAAGTCTCTCTGTTCATCTCCCGGTCTCCTTTTCCCATCCATCTGGGTCAGTCTGTCTTCAACCTGTCTCTCTCTCTCACCGTCTTGTCTTGCTCAGTCTGGTTATCTACTGTATCTTATTTACCCAGTCTGTCTCTCTGTTTACCTCTCTGTCATCCTGTCTCTCTGTCTCGCCATCTTGTCTCACTCAGTCTGGTTATCTACTGATTCTTGTTGACCCTGCCTGTATGTCTCTCTGTTTAACTCTGTCTGTCCTCTTGTCTATCTGTCCCTCTGGCTTTGCCCCACCCCCTCTCTGTCCTGTTGTCTCACTGTCCCTCATATCAAACTGTCCTCCTGGCTTTGTCCTATTATTTAATCACCTCTCTGTCACTCTCTCTCTGCCATGCAGACAGCCTCCCACAGATCTACGCCTGGATCAGCATCTTTGTGTTGGCACTCCATTGTCTCCCTGCACCATGTGTTTCCATTTGTCAAACAGAGTGTCCGTGCTCCTGTATGAACTCCCCCCCGTCACATGAGTCCTGTCCCCCTGTTTCCTGGAAATAGCGCACCCTAAACATCTACAACTGAGGGGGGGATCCAGCACAACCATTTACAAAGAGAGAGGGTGAGGGGCGTTAAAGACGTGCTCTGGTACTCTGGGGAATAAGAAAGTATTTTATAAACCTCCCTCTTTGGGATGTGTCAATGTGTAGTTCATACATACATAATCTATGAGCAGAATTACTGTCTTACCTCAATTAGCCACAAAATCCCAAGTTTGAATCCGACTGTTTTCTTGAAAAACAGAAATACCTTATTTACCTAAGTATTCAGACCCTTTGCAATGAGATTCGAATTTGAGCTCAGGTCCATCCTGTTTCCATTGATCATCCTCGAGATGTTTCTATGACTTGATTGGAGTCCACCTGTGGTAAATTCAATTGATTGGACATGATTTGAAAAGGCACACACCTGTTTATATAAGGTCCCACAGTTGACAGTGCATATCAGAGCATAAACCAAGCCATGAGGTCAAAGGGATTGTCCGTAGAGCGCAGAAACAAGATTGTGTCGAGGCACAGATCTGGGGAAGGGTTCCAAAAAATGTCTGCAGCATTGAAGGTCAGTGGCCTCCATCAATCTTAAATGGAAGACGTTTGGAACCACCAAGACTCTTCCTAGAGCTGGCCACCCGGCCAAACGGTGGAGAAGAACCCGATGGTCACTCTGACAGAGCTCTAGAGTTCCTCTGTGGAGATGGGAGAACCTTCCAGAAGGACAACCATCTCTGCAGCACTCCACCAATCAGGCCTCCTCAGTAAAAGGCACATGACAGTCTGTTTGGAGTTTGCCAAAAGGCACCTGAAGACTCTCAGACCATGAGAAATTAAGATTCTCTGGTCTTATGAAACCAAGATTGAACATTTTGGCCTGAATGCCAAGCGTCACGTCTGGAGGAAACCTGGCACCATCCCTCGGTGAAGCATGGTGGTGGCAGCATCATGCTGTGGGGATGTTTTTCTGTGGCAGGGAATATTAGACTAGTCAGGCTCAAGGCAAAGACGAACGGAGCAAAGTACAGAGAGATCCTTGATGAAAGCCTGCTCCAGAGTAATCCGGACCACAGACTGGGGCGAAGGTTCACCTCCCAAAAGGACAACGACCCTAGGCACACAGCCAAGATTAAGCAGAAGTGGCTTCTGGACAAGTTTCTGTATGTTCTTGAGTGGCCCACCCAGAGCCCGGATTTAAACCCGATTTCTGGAGAGACCTGAAAATAGCTGTGCAGCAACACTCCCCATCCAACCTCGCAGAGCTTGAGAGGATCTGCAGAGAACAATGGGAGAAACTCCCCAAATACAGGTGTGCCAAGCTTGTAGAGTCATACCCAAGAATACTCAATGCTGCCAAATGTGCTTCAACAAAGTACTGAGTAAAGGGTTTTAATACCTATGTAGATATGATATTTCAGTTTATTTTTTATTAAATTAGAAAAAAATTCTAAACCTGATTTTGCGTTGTCATTATTGTGTGTAGATTGATGAGGAAAATGTATTTAGAATAAGGTTTTAATGTAACAAAGGCACTGTAGGATGTCCACATGTTGCATACAGAACTCTAGACTACACCGGCTGTTACTGGCCCAAGTAAGCAGTGGCCTGCAGAGACAGAAGGCAATGGAGAGGGGGAGGGAGGGAGGGAGGGAGGGAGGGAGGGAGGGAGGGAGGGAGGGAGGGAGAGAGAGAGAGAGAGAGAGAGAGAGAGAGAGAGAGAGAGATGTAATAATACATTTGAGGAAACAAAAAAACATAAGGTAAAGATAAAGGGGGTGCGAGAGAAGGGGTGCCATGATAGAGAGAGGGGACAAACTGTTGAACAACCATTAGTTGTCAAAGTCAGGCTGCCTTGAGAGTTTTGGAGGGGAGGGAAGGTACAGAATGAGGGAGGGAGGAAGAGAGAGAGTGTGAGAGAACCGATAGCAGAAGGTCAAACAAGCGAAATTGTGAGAGGAAGCTAGGGAGAGAAGGAGACAGAGGAAGCCAGGGAGAGAAGGAGACACGGGGAGCCAGGAAGAGAAGGAGACAGAGGAAGCCAGGGAGGGAAGGAGACAGAGGGAGCCAGGGAAAGAAGGAGACAGAGGGAGCCAGGGAGAGAAGGAGACAGAGGGAGCCAGGGAGAGAAGGAGACAGAGGGAGCCAGGGAGTGAAGGAGACAGAGGGAGCCATGGAGAGAAGGAGACAGAGGGAGCCGGGGAGAGAAGGAGACAGAGGGAGCCAGGGAGAGAAGGAGACAGAGGGAGCCAGGGAGAGAAGGAGACAGAGGGAGCCATGGAGAGAAGGAGACAGAGGGAGCCGGGGAGAGAAGGAGACAGAGGGAGCCAGGGAGAGAAGGAGACAGAGGGAGCCAGGGAGAGAAGGAGACAGAGGGAGCCAGGGAGAGAAGGAGACAGAGGAAGCCAGGGAGGGAAGGAGGCAGATGGAGCCAGGGTGAGAAGGGAGCCAGGGAGAGGGGGGAGGAAGGTAGGCAGGGACAGAGGGAGCCAGGGAGAGAGGGAGAGGAAGGGAGGCAGTGACAGAGGGAGGAAGAGAGGTAGAAAGAGGGGAGGAAGGGAGGCAGGGACAGAGGGAGGCAGAGGGAGAGAAGTAGAGAGGGGGGGGAGAGAGAAGTAGATACGGGGGAGGGAGGGAGCCAGGGTGGCAGTATAGCCCCCAGAGGTGATGATGTATGTGTTGTGTAACTAGATGGGGCTTGGGGTCTATTTATAAAGTCATCTGGAGTGGCCCTTAGCTGGGGTTAGCACAGACCTCCCTTCCTGACACACATGCACGCATGCACACACAAGCACATACATGCACACACACATATTAACGCATGCACTCACGCATGCTGAGGATTTGTAGTTTTCCTATTTGTGTTAATTGGTATACAATTCAGTCTGCCCACTATCAACCAATAAATGCTTCTACGTAACTGGTAGCATTGGCTTTGCATTCAATTAGGGGTCAGGTCTACAGAGGCTACTGGCAGGCTAACAGCATGACATGGTTGGGTCTGGGCTATTAGGGTAACATTCAGGGAGGTCATTTTTCATCTGTTGGAATCATTCTCAGTGACAGAAATGGGACAGGTCCAGAGTTCCTTCTACAGCTAGGATGCAGTGGTCTGTCGTTTTATATCTGCTGCAGGGTATAGTTATTGTACTCAGAGGGACAGTTAAGCAGTTAAGGATATAGTTATTGTACTCAGAGGGACAGATGTTAGATATTACTGCACTTGTTAGATATTGCTGCATTGTCAGAACTAGAAGTACAAGCATTTCGCTACACTCGCATTAACATCTGCTAACCATGTGTATGTGACCAATAAAATTGGATTTGATTTGATTTGAAGCATACAGGGTGTAGGTCAAGGGTCAAGGAGGCAGATCTCTCCACAGCAGGTTATTATGTTTGTCAGTTGTTGTTAAGGCAGTGACATAACTTTAAAGGAGCCTGTCCTGTAGTTAGGTGTTAGGGTCAGTTGTTGCTAAGGCAGTGACATAACTTTAATGGAGCCTGTCCTGTAGTTAGGTGTTAGGGTCAGTTGTTGCTAAGGCAGTGACATAACTTTAAAGGAGCCTGTCCTGTAGTTAGGTGTTGGGGTCAGTTGTTGTTAAGGCAGTGATATAACTTTAAAGGAGCCTGTCCTGTAGTTAGGTGTTAGGGTCAGTTGTTGTTAAGGCAGTGACATAACTTTAAAGGAGCCTGTCCTGTAGTTAGGTGTTGGGGTCAGTTGTTGCTAAGGCAGTGACATAACTTTAAAGGAGCGTGTCCTGGAGTTAGGTGTTAGGGTCAGTTGTTGCTAAGGCAGTGACATAACTTTAAAGGAGCCTGTCCTGTAGTTAGGTGTTAGGGTCAGTTGTTGCTAAGGCAGTGACATAACTTTAAAGGAGCCTGTCCTGGAGTTAGGTGTTAGGGTCAGTTGTTGCTAATGCAGTGATATAACTTTAAAGGAGCCTGTCCTGTAGTTAGGTGTTAGGGTCAGTTGTTGCTAAGGCAGTGACATAACTTTAAAGGAGCCTGTCCTGTAGTTAGGTGTTGGGGTCAGTTGTTGCTAAGGCAGTGATATAACTTTAAAGAAGCGTGTCCTGTAGTTAGGTGTTAGGGTCAGTTGTTGCTAAGGCAGTGACATAACTTTAAAGGAGCCTGTCCTGTAGTTAGGTGTTGGGGTCAGTTGTTGCTAACATCAGCAGTGTAATGATGGTGCCTGATTGACCTGCTTCTAATGAAACACCCTGATAAGCTCTTATTCCTAACGTGGGTGAAGAGGGCAGATAGGGGCCGTATGAGATTGAATACTGAGCTTGGAACAGCCAGGGTATATTAGGTATTATTTACCGCTAATGGTAGCCAAGTGCGTGTGTATGTGTGTGTGTGTGTGTGTGTGTGTGTGTGTGTGTGTGTGTGTGTGTGTGTGTGTGTGTGTGTGTGTGTGTGTGTGTGTGTGTGTGTGTGTGTGTGTGGGGTGGAGTAGGGGTGGAGGTGTAAAGTTGGATTCAATCCGTATCTCTAGTTCCAGTACTGGCTTCATCCTGTCCCAAGGTCTTAAATGTTATGAACTTGAGTGAAGACCCAAAAGCGGTTTTAACAGAAAACAGAGTTCTTTAATGAAAATACAGGAATGGCATAAATCCTCTTCCAACGTTGTCAGCGGAACAAAAAGAACGTTAGTATAGTGCAGGATGCTCCTGCCAGGCAGACTCCGACAGGACAGGACAAGGTGGAAGCAAACGAGACGACAGCTTGCTTCTGGCATCAAAAAACACAAACAAGAATCAGACCCTGAAAGTAGCAGGAACAGAGAGAGAAATAGAGACCTAATCAGAGGGGAAGAGAGAACAGGTGGGGAAGAGTGAAAGAGCTAGTTAGGGCAGATGTAGAACAGCTGAGGAATGAGAGACAGAGAAGGAAACCTAAAAAGACCAGCAGAGAGAGAGAATGAAGAGAAAGGACAGGAACAGACATAACAAGACATGACAGTACCCCCCACTCACCGAGCGCCTCCTGGCGCACTCGAGGAGGAAACCTGGCGGCAACGGAGGAAATCATCGATCAGCGAACGGTCCAGCACGTCCCGAGAGGGAACCCAACTCCTCTCCTCAGGACCGTACCCCTCCCAATCCACTAGGTACTGATGACCACGGCCCCGAGGGCGCATGTCCAAAATCTTACGAACCCTGTAGATGGGTGCGCCCTCGACAAGGATGGGGGGAGGGACGAGCGGGGGCGCGAAGAACGGGCTTAACACAGGAGACATGGAAGACCGGGTGAACGCGACGAAGATAGCGGGAGAAGAAGTCGCACTGCGACAGGATTAATGACCTGGGAAATACGGAACGGACCAATGAACCGCGGGGCCAACTTGCGAGAAGCTGTCTTAAGGGAAGGTTCTGAGTGGAGAGCCATACTCTCTGACCGCAACAATATCTAGGACTCTTGGTCCTACGCTTATTAGCGGCCCTCACAGTCTGCGCCCTATTACGGCAAAGTGCCGACCTGACCCCCTTCCAGGTGCGCTCGCAACGCTGGACAAAAGCCTGAGCGGAGGGGACGCAGGACTCGGCGAGCTGAGATGAGAACAGCGGAGGCTGGTACCCGAGGCTACACTGAAAAGGGGATAGACCGGTAGCAGACGAGGGAAGCGAGTTGTGGGCGTACTCTGCCCAGGGAGCTGTTCTGACCAAGACGCAGGGTTACCAAAAGAAAGACTGCGTAAAATGCGACCAACAGTCTGATTGGCCCGTTCGGCTTGACCGTTAGACTGGGGATGAAAGCCGGACGAGAGACTGACGGAAGCCCCAATCAAACGGCAAAACTCCCTCCAAAATTGAGACGTGAACTGCGGACCTCTGTCGGAAACGACGTCAGACGGAAGGCCATGAATTCGGAAAACATTCTCGATAATGATCTGAGCCGTCTCCTTAGCAGAAGGGAGCTTATCGAGAGGAATGAAATGAGCCGCCTTAGAGAATCTATCGACAACCGTAAGAATAACTGTCTTCCCCGCTGATGAAGGCAGTCCGGTGATAAAATCTAAAGCGATGTGAGACCACGGTCGAGAGGGAATGGGAAGCGGTCTGAGACGGCCGGCAGGAGGAGAGTTCCCAGATTTAGTCTGCGCGCAGACCGAACAAGCGGCGACAAATCGACGCGCGTCACGTTCCCGAGTGGGCCACCAGAAACGCTGGCGAATGGAAGCGAGCGTACCCCGAACGCCGGGGTGGCCGGCTAACTTGGCAGAGTGGGCCCACTGAAGAACGGCCGGACGAGTAGGAACGGGAACGAACAGAAGGTTCCTAGGACAAGCTCGCGGCGACGGAGTGTGAGCGAGTGCTTGCTTTACCTGCCTCTCAATTCCCCAGACAGTCAACCCGACAACACGCCCCTCAGGGAGAATCCCATCGGGGTCGGTGGAGACCTCAGAAGAACTGAAGAGACGAGATAAAGCATCAGGTTTGGTGTTTTTGAGCCCGGACGATAAGAAATAACAAACTCGAAACGAGCGAAAAACAGAGCCCAACGAGCCTGACGCGCATTAAGTCGTTTGGCTGAACGGATGTACTCAAGGTTCCTATGGTCAGTCCAAACGACAAAAGGAACGGTCGCCCCCTCCAACCACTGTCGCCATTCGCCTAGGGCTAAGCGGATGGCGAGCAGTTCGCGATTACCAACATCATAGTTACGTTCTGACGGCGATAAGCGATGAGAGAAAAACGCGCAAGGATGGACCTTGCCGTCAGAGAGAGAGCGCTGAGAAAGAATGGCTCCCACGCCCACCTCTGACGCGTCAACCTCAACAACAAACTGTCTAGAGATGTCAGGTGTAACAAGAATAGGTGCGGATGTAAAACGATTCTTAAGAAGATCAAAAGCTCCCTGGGCGGAAACGGACCACTTAAAGCACGTCTTAACAGAAGTAAGGGCTGTGAGAGGAGCTGCCACCTGACCGAAATTACGGATGAAACGACGGTAGAAATTAGCGAAGCCCAGAAAGCGCTGCAGCTCGACGCGTGACTTAGGAACGGGCCAATCAATGACAGCCTGGACCTTAGCGGGATCCATCTTAATGCCCTCAGCGGAAATAACGGAACCGAGAAAAGGGACAGAGGCGGCATGAAAAGTGCACTTCTCAGCCTTCACATAAAGACAGTTCTCCAAAAGGCGCTGGAGGACGCGTCGCACGTGCTGAACATGAATCGAGAGACGGTGAAAAAATCAGGATATCGTCCATGTAAACGAAAACAAAAATGTTCAGCATGTCTCTCAGGACGTCGTTAACTAGTGCCTGAAAGACAGCTGGAGCGTTAACGAGGCCGAAAGGAAGAACCCGGTATTCAAAGTGCCCTAACGGAGTGTTAAACGCCGTCTTCCACTCGTCCCCCTCCCTGATGCGCACGAGATGGTAGGCGTTACGAAGGTCCAATTTGGTGAAAAACCTGGCTCCCTGCAGGATCTCGAAGGCTGAAGACATAAGAGGAAGCGGATAACGATTCTTAACTGTTATGTCATTCAGCCCTCGATAATCCACGCATGGGCGCAGGGACCCGTCCTTCTTCTGAACAAAAAAAAACCCCGCTCCGGCGGGGGAGGAGGAGGAGACTATGGTACCGGCGTCGAGCGAAACCGACAAATAATCCTCGAGAGCCTTACGTTCGGGAGCCGACAGAGAGTATAATCTACCCCGGGGGGGAGTAGTTCCCGGAAGGAGATCAATACTACAGTCATACGACCGGTGTGGAGGGAGAGAAGTGGCCTTGGAACGACTGAACACCGTGCGCAGATCGTGATACTCCTCCGGCACCCCTGTCAAATCGCCAGGCTCCTCCTGTGAAGAAGAGACAGAGGAAACAGGAGGGATAGCAGACATTAAACAGGTTACATGACAAGAAACATTCCAGGATAGGATAGTATTACTAGACCAATTAATAGAAGGGTTATGGCGCACTAGCCAGGGATGACCCAAAACAACAGGTGTAAAAGGTGAACGAAAAATTAAAAAAGAAATGGTTTCGCTATGATTACCAGAGACAGTGAGGGTTAAAGGCAGCGTCTCACGCTGAATCTTGGGGAGAGAACTACCATCTAAAGCGAACAAGGCCCTGGGCTCCCCTAACTGTCTGAGAGGAATGTCATGTTCCCGAGCCCAGGTCTCGTCCATAAAACAGCCCTCCGCCCCAGAGTCTATCAAGGCACTGCAGGAAGCAGATGAACCGGGCCAGCGGAGATGGACCGGAAAGGTAGTGCGTGATCCAGAAGGAGAGGCCTGAGTAGTTGCGCTCACCAGTAGCCCTCCTCTTACTGATGAGCTCTGGCTTTTACTGGACATGAGGTGACAAAATGACCAGCGGAGCCGCAGTAGAGACAGAGGCGATTGGTGATTCTCCGTTCCCTCTCCTTGGCCGAGATGCGAATACCCCCAGCTGCATAGGCTCAGCATCCGAGCCGGCGGAGGAGGGTGGCAGTGATGCGGCAGGTGGCAGTGATGTGGAGAGGGGAGCAACGGAGAACGTGAGCTCCTTTCCACGAGCTCGGCGACGAAGATCAAACCGTCGCTCTATGCGAATAGCGAGAGCTATTAAGGAGTCCAGACTGGAAGGAACCTCCCGGGAGAGGATCTCATCCTTAACCTCGACGTGGAGACCCTCCAGAAAACGAGCGAGCAAAGCCGGCTCGTTCCAGTCACTAGAGGCAGCGAGAGTGCGAAACTCAATAGAATAATCCGTTATGGATCTATTCCCCTGACATAGGGAAGACAGGGCCCTGGAAGCCTCCTCGCCAAAAACAGAACGGTCAAAAACCCGTATCATCTCCTCCTTAAAGTCCTGATACTGGTTAATACACTCAGCCCTCGCCTCCCAGACTGCCGTGCCCCACTCACGCGCCCGTCCGGTAAGGAGAGAAATGACGTAGGCGATGCGGGCTGCGCTCCTGGAGTAAGTGTTGGGCTGGAGAGAGAACACCACATCACACTGAGTGAGGAATGAGCGGCACTCAGTGGGCTCCCCAGAGTAACACGGCGGGTTGTTGATCCTGGGCTCCGGAGACTCGGAAACCCTGGAAGTGGGCGGTGGATCGAGGTGGAGTTGGTGAACCCGTCTTGTGAGGTCGGAGACTTGGACGGCCAGGGTCTCAACGGCATGTTGAGCAGCAGACAATTCCTCCTCGTGTCTGCCTAGCATCGCTCCCTGGATCTCGACGGCGGAGTGAAAAGGGTCCGGAGCCGCTGGGTCCATTCTTGGTCTGATTCTTCTGTTATGAACTTGAGTGAAGACCCAAAAGCGGTTTTAACAGAAAACAGAGTTCTTTAATGAAAATACAGGAATGGCATAAATCCTCTTCCAACGTTGTCAGCGGAACAAAAAGAACGTTAGTATAGTGCAGGATGCTCCTGCCAGGCAGACTCCGACAGGACAGGACAAGGTGGAAGCAAACGAGACGACAGCTTGCTTCTGGCATCAAAAAACACAAACAAGAATCAGACCCTGAAAGTAGCAGGAACAGAGAGAGAAATAGAGACCTAATCAGAGGGGGAAGAGAGAACAGGTGGGGAAGAGTGAAAGAGCTAGTTAGGGCAGATGTAGAACAGCTGAGGAATGAGAGACAGAGAAGGAAACCTAAAAAGACCAGCAGAGAGAGAGAATGAAGAGAAAGGACAGGAACAGACATAACAAGACATGACATTAAAGGTCCAATGCAGCTGTTTTTATGTCAATATCAAATCATTTCTGGGTAACAATTCAATACCTTACTGTGATTGTTTTCAATGATCTCAGTGATCACTGCTCTACTGCATTTATTAGAGATACTAAACGTTCCCGTTTTAAACAAGATATTTTGTCACAAAAAGATGCTCGACTATGCATATAATTGATAGCTTTGGAAAGAAAAGACTCCAGAATTTTCCAGAACTGCAAAGATATTGTCTGTGGGTGCCCTAGAACAGGAGCTACAGGCAAAACCAAGATGAAACGGCAACCAGGAAATGAGCAGGATTTTTGAGGCTCTGTTTTCCATTGTCTCCTTATATGGCTGTGAATGCGAGAGGAATGAGCCTGCAATATCTATCGTTTCCCCAAGGTGTCTGCAGCATTGTGACGTATTTGTAGGCATATCATTGGAAGATTGACCATAAGAGACTACATTTTCCAGGTGTCCGCCCGGTGTCCTCCGTTGAAATTGGTGTGTCATTCTGAGGGGAAAGCAGGCTTCCACGAACGGCATATCAATGAAGAGATATGTGAAAAAACACCTTGAGGATTGATTCTAAACAACGTTTGCCATGTTTCGGTCGATATTATGGAGTTAATTTGGAAAAAGTTTGACGTTTTGGTGACTGAATTTTCGGTTCGTTTCGGTAGCCAAATGTGATGTACAAAACTGAGCGATTTCTCAGACACAAAGATTCTTTCAGGAAAAACTGAACATTTGCTATGTAACTGAGAGTCTCCTCATTGAAAAAATCCGAAGCTCTTCAAAGGTAAATGATTTTATTTATTTGGTTATCTGGTTTTTGTGAAAATGTTGCGTGCTAAATGCTACGCAAAATGCTAAGCTAGCTTGCAATACTCTTACACAAATGCTTGATTTGCTATGGTTCAAAAGCATATTTTGAAAATCTGAGATGACAGTGTTGTTAAGAAAAGGCTAAGCTTGAGAGCAGGCATATTATTTTCATTTCATTTGCGATTTTCAGAAATCGTTAACGTTGCGTTATGCTAATGAGCCTGAGGCTGTATTCACGATCCCGGATTCGGGATGGGTAGTATCAAGAGTTAAGCAAGATTGAAAAGCGGCCTATATACTCCCCCTTCACAAAGGTGGTTACCTGTGTGACCTAAATAATTATCACCCCATTTCCTAACTCTCTTGCCTAGCACAAATGATCTTATCCTTGGTAAATACTCAACTTAGGTCCCTTTTAACGACTTTTTAAAATTTTTTTTATTTATTTATTTTACTAGGCGAGTCAGTCAAGAACAAATTCTTATTTTCAATGACGGCCTAGGAACAGTGGGTTAACTGCCTGTTCAGGGGCAGAACGACAGATTTTGTACCTTGTCAGCTCGATGAAATGTATTCTAAAATGAACACCAGTCAGGTAGTTTTCAGACCTGGTCATAGCACCATTTCTGCTATTTCTTGGGTTAACTGATGTTCTTAATTGTTTGGATAAGAAGAAACACTGTGCGGCCCTTTTTATGGATATGTCTAAAGCCTTCGACACAATTACTTACTCAGAGGCGTTCATCAATTGGCCTGGACCAGGCTGTGTGTAGCTGGTTTGGAAATGATTTAAAGGACAGAACAGAGTGTATTTACTGATCGTGTTAAATCAGGTTTTCTGGGCCTAACAAAGCGTGTCCCACAGAGATCAATTCTTGGTCCTGTTCTTTTCACTATTTACATGAACAATATTAGTTTATCTGTAAAAGAAATTAAGACATGACTGTCACCTGTATGCAGCTAACACTGTGGTGAATGCTTTTGCCCCCACAGCTGATCAGCCTCTGTCAAAGTTTCAATCTGTCTTTATAGCCCTGTAGAAGGCCTTTGTTGAACTGATATTGGTCATTAATGCAAGTAAAAACAAGTATATGTTTTTAAAATGTATCTGATGCATGACTTTGGATGTTGCCTCATTGATCGTGTCCCTGATTATGACTATTTGGGTAACTGGATTGATGAAAAGCTATCTTTCAAAAAGTATTTTGTTGAGTTAGTTAAGAAATTAATTATTATTTCAATAATTATTAGGCTTTTGCTATAGGAACAGGTCCGGTCTTTTGTTAAATAGCAGAAAACAAATAATCCAGTCAACACTCAACCCGGTTATTGACTATGGCAAAATCTAATGAATCCAGCTGCCACTGTATTGAAGCCATTGTACACAGTTTATCATAGCACATTGTGCTTATAGGTTCAGTACACATCATTGCATTTTGTATCAGAAAGTAAGCTGGCCCTCCTTGAAGTCTCATAGATTAATGCATAGACGCAGTGAAATGGTCAATCAAAATGACCAAAACAATTGAATTACTATGGAATCTTGTGGGGGAAAGGGCCGAGGGAGAAAGATCCCGAATTTCCTCATTGCTCCCCAGCAAAATTTGCCTACATTTAGGCTATTGTGTATGTGATATCTCACTCTATGTTGGGGTTAAAATCTGAGTATAAAGCTTGTATGGATGCCAACCCCAACACATGTTCATGTCATCGTCACCAATCAACTTCATTACAGTTACAAATGACTTTGACTACCACCACTGATTTCTATATGCTAGCTATGCTACCAGTTTATACGAACAGGAGTTAGCAATTAGCAGTCACTTCTTCTAAACCTGAAAAGGGACAGCTTCTAAATGTTATGCAGCAAAAACAGCCATATATATCCAAATCTGACTTAAGTAACCATATTGTGGGCCTGTTACAAAATATAATTAATGACAAATTTGAACAATATCCACTTTATTAGTTCAGATGTTTTGATTGTGCCAATCTGGTCTGCATTCCATTGACTCCTTTACCGCAGCTATTGAGCTCCTTCGAGCTATAAAGCACTCTTTCATTAACTTCTGCCATACCTTACCAACCTTCAGACGTATAAGTTACCAGACCCAGACCCAGACTCAGACCCAAACTCAGACCCAGACTCAGACCCAGACCCAGACTCAGACCCAGACTCAGACCCAGACTCAGACCCAGACTCAGACCCAGACCCAGACTCAGACCCAGACCCAGACTCAGACTCAGACCCAGACTCAGACCCAGACCCAGACCCAGACTCAGACTCAGACCCAGACTCAGACCCAGACCCAGACCCAGACTCAGACCCAAACTCAGACCCAGACTCAGACTCAGACCCAGACTCAGACCCAGACAAAGACTCAGACCCCGACTCAGACCCCGACTCAGACCCAGACTCAGACCCAGACTCAGACCCAGACTCAGACTCAGACTCAGACCCAGACTCAGACCCAGACTCAGACCCAGACCCAGACCCAGACTCAGACCCAGACTCAGACCCAGACAAAGACTCAGACCCCGACTCAGACCCCGACTCAGACCCAGACTCAGACCCAGACTCAGACCCAGACTCAGACTCAGACCCAGACTCAGACCCAGACTCAGACCCAGACCCAGACTCAGACCCCGACTCAGACCCCGACTCAGACTCAGAGCCAAACTCAGACCCAGACTCAGACCCAGACCCAGACTCAGACCCAGACTCAGACTCAGACCCAGACTCAGACCCAGACCCAGACCCAGACTCAGACCCAGACTCAGACCCAGACCCAGACTCAGACCCAGACTCAGACCCAGACTCAGACCCAGACTCAGACTCAGAGCCAAACTCAGACCCAGACTCAGACCCAGACCCAGACTCAGACCCAGACTCAGACTCAGACCCAGACTCAGACCCAGACCCAGACCCAGACTCAGACCCAGACTCAGACCCAGACCCAGACTCAGACCCAGACTCAGACCCAGACTCAGACCCAGACCCCGACTCAGACCCCGACTCAGACCCAGACTCAGACCCAGACTCAGACCCAGACCCAGACTCAGACCCAGACTCAGACCCAGACTCAGACCCAGACCCCGACTCAGTCCCAGACTCAGACTCAGACTCAGACCCAGACTCAGACCCAGACTCAGACCCAGACCCAGACCCAGACTCAGACCCAGACTCAGACTCAGACTCAGACCCAGACTCAGACCCAGACCCAGACCCAGACTCAGACCCAGACTCAGACTCAGACTCAGACCCAGACTCAGACCCAGACTCAGACCCAGACTCAGACCCAGACTCAGACTCAGACTCAGACTCAGACTCAGACCCAGACTCAGATCCAGACCCCAACTCAGACCCCGACTCAGACCCCGACTCAGACCCAGACTCAGACCCAGACTCAGACCCAGACCCAGACTCAGACCCAGACCCAGACTCAGACTCAGACTCAGACCCAGACTCAGACCCAGACTCAGATCCAGACCCCAACTCAGACCCCGACTCAGACCCCGACTCAGACCCAGACTCAGACCCAGACTCAGACCCAGACCCAGACTCAGACCCAGACTCAGACCCAGACTCAGATCCAGACCCCAACTCAGACCCCGACTCAGACCCAGACTCAGACCCAGACTCAGACCCAGACTCAGATCCAGACCCCGACTCAGACCCCGACTCAGACCCAGACTCAGACCCAGACTCAGACCCAGACCCAGACTCAGACCCAGACCCAGACTCAGACCCAGACTCAGACTCAGACCCAGACTCAGACCCAGACCCAGACTCAGGGACAGATAACCTCTTTTTTTGTCCTCTCATGGAAAATTATCTCCAAAAGTCCTTAAAGTTGCCAGATTTGGTGCCTCCAATGAAATTCAGTCGGATATAAGAGGACATATTTTACTGAGGAATGTGTTTGTTGTTTGCTTTTCGTGTTTTGTGTTTGCTTTTCATGTATTGATGTGTATATAGATATGTGTAGTAAAACTGTTGTTTATTGATGTGTATATAGATATGTATCGTGAAACTGTTGTTTATTGATGTGTATATAGATATGTATAGTAAAACTGTTGTTTATTGATGTGTATATAGATATGTATCGTGAAACTGTTGTTTATTGATGTGTATATAGATATGTATAGTAAAACTGTTGTTTATTGATGTGTATATAGATATGTATCGTGAAACTGTTGTTTATTGATGCGTATACAGATATGTATAGTGAAACTGTTGTTTATTGATGTGTTGTTTATTGATGTGCTTGACAGGTCATCCTTGTAAATAAGAATTAGTTCTTTAATTGACTTACTTGTATAAATAAAGGTGACATTTCAAAAAATGTAAACAGTCAAAAAGAAACAAAAATAGCTGTCAAGCCCTGACCATAGAGAGCCATTGTTTCTCTATGGTGTAGTAGATCAGGGCATGACTAGGGGGTGATCTAGTATAGATATTTCTATGTGGGTGCTAATATGGTTCCCAATTAGACGCAGCTGTTTATCGTTGCCTCTGATTGGGGATCATATTTAGGTAGGTTATTTCCCCACCTGCATTTGTGGGATATTATTTTGAGTTTTGTGCATGTGCACCATGTAGTCACGTTTTGTTGTTAGTTTATTTTATTGTTTAGTTTTGCTAAGTTTCACTTTATAATAAATATGTATATAAATCAACATCCGCTGCGCCTTGGTCCGTCTCTCCTCATGTTCATGACAACAGCTTCTTAGCAAAGAGCCATTTCTGGGTGGGGAGCCGACACTGAAAAAGCTGTTATTGGCAGAGAGGTTTGGATTGCACATCAATCAACATTTTTGTAAATGTGCCAGATAAAGCCAGCTAGCTAATTGTTAACTGGCAGGTAGATTCAAAAAAAGCATTGTAAACATTTCACATAAAAATTCAACACTTTTAAAACATTCTGAAAGTATTCAGATTCCTTGACTTTTTCCGCATTTTGTTACATTACAGCCTTAATCTAAAATGTTTTAAATTGTTGTTGTTTTTTTCATCAATCTACACACAATATAGCAAATTGACAAAGCAAAAACCGTTTTTAAGAAATTCAAAATAATTGAAATATTACATCTACATAAGTATTGACCCTTTACTCAGTACTTTGTTGAAGCACATTTGGCAGTGATTACAGCCTCGAGTCTTCTTAGGTATGAGACTACACGCTTGGCACACCTGTATTTGGGGAGTTTCTCCCATTCTTCTCTGCAGATCCTCTCAAACTCTGTCAGGTTGGATGGGGAGCGTTGCTGCAAAACTATTTTCAGGTCTCTCCAGAGATGTTCGATCTGGTTCAAGTCCGGGCTCTGGCTGGGCCACTCAAGAACATTCAGAGACTTGTCCCGAAGCCACTCCTGCATTGTCATGGCTGTGTGCTTAGGGTCGTTGTCCTGTTGGAAGATGAATCTTCACCCTAGTTTGAGGTCCTGAGCGCTCTGGAGCAGGTTTTCATCAGGGATCTCTCTGTACAATGCTCCATTCAAAAAATGCAGAACTAAGAACAGATACAGCCCTTGGTTCACTCCAGACCTGACTGCCCTCGACCAGCACAAAAACATCCTGTGGCGGACTGCAATAGCATCGAATAGTCCCCGCGATATGCAACTGTTCAGGGAAGTCAGGAACCAATACACGCAGTCAGTCAGGAAAGCTAAGGCCAGCTTCTTCAGGCAGAAGTTTGCATCCTGTAGCTCCAACTCCAAAAAGTTCTGGGACACTGTGAAGTCCATGGAGAACAAGAGCACCTCCTCCCAGCTGCCCACTGCACTGAGGCTTGGTAACACGGTCACCACCGATAAATCCATGATTATCGAAAACTTCAATAAGCATTTCTCAACGGCTGGCCATGCCTTCCGCCTGGCTACTCCAACCTCGGCCAACAGCCCCGCCCCCCCGCAGCTCCTCGCCCAAGCCTCTCCAGGTTCTCCTTTACCCAAATCCAGATAGCAGATGTTCTGAAAGAGCTGCAAAACCTGGACCCGTACAAATCAGCTGGGCTTGACAATCTGGACCCTCTATTTCTGAAACTATCCGCCTCCATTGTCGCAACCCCTATTACCAGCCTGTTCAACCTCTCTTTCATATTGTCTGAGATCCCCAAGGATTGGAAAGCTGCCGCAGTCATCCCCCTCTTCAAAGGGGGAGACACCCTGGACCCAAACTGTTACAGACCTATATCCATCCTGCCCTGCCTAAGGTCTTCGAAAGCCAAGTCAACAAACAGGTCACTGACCATTTCGAATCCCACCGTACCTTCTCCACTGTGCAATCTGGTTTCCGAGCCGGTCACGGGTGCACCTCAGCCACACTCAACCAAATGCATGCTTTTCAACCGATCGCTGCCTGCACCCGCATGCCCGACTAGCATCACCACCCTGGATGGTTCCGACATTGAATATATGGACATCTATAAGTATCTAGGTGTCTGGCTAGACTGTAAACTCTCCTTCCAGACTCATATCAAACATCTCCAATCGAAAATCAAATCAAGAGTCGGCTTTCTATTCCGCAACAAAGCCTCCTTCACTCACGCCGCCAAACTTACCCTAGTAAAACTGACTATCCTACCGATCCTCGACTTCGGCGATGTCATCTACAAAATTGCTTCCAACACTCTACTCAGCAAACTGGATGCAGTTTATCACAGTGCCATCCGTTTTGTCACTAAAGCACCGTATACCACCCACCACTGCGACTTGTATGCTCTAGTCGGCTGGCCCTCGCTACATATTCGTCGCCAGACCCACTGGCTCCAGGTCATCTACAAATCCATGCTAGGTAAAGCTCTGCCTTATCTCAGCTCACTGGTCACGATGGCAACACCCATCCGTAGCACGCGCTCCAGCAGGTGTATCTCACTGATCATCCCTAAAGCCAACACCTCATTTGGCCGCCTTTTGTTCCAATACTCTGCTGCCTGTGACTGGAACGAATTGCAAAAATCCCTGAAGTTGGAGACTTTTATCTCCCTCACCAACTTCAAACATCTGCTATCTGAGCAGCTAACCGATCGCTGCAGCTGTACATAGTCTATTGGTAAATAGCCTACCCATTTTCACCTACCTCATCCCCATACTGTTTTTATTTATTTACTTTTCTGCTCTTTTGCACACCAATATCTCTACCTGTACATGACCATCTGATCATTTATCACCCCAGTGTTAATCTGCAAAATTGTAATTATTCACCTACCTCCTCATGCCTTTTGCACACAATGTATATAGACTCCCCTTTTTTTCTACTGTGTTATTGACTTGTTAATTGTTTACTCCATGTGTAACTCTGTGTTGTCTGTTCACACTGCTATGCTTTATCTTGGCCAGGTCACAGTTGCAAATGAGAACTTGTTCTCAACTAGCCTACCTGGTTAAATAAAGGTGAAATAAAATAAAATAAAAAACAATGCTTCGATCCTGACTAGTCTCCCAGTCTCTGCCGCTGAAAAACATCCCCACAACATGATGCTGCCACCATCATGCTTCACCGTAGGGACGGTGCCAGGTTTCCTCCAGGCGTGACGCTTGGCATTCAGGCCAAAATGTTCAATCTTGGTTTCATCAGACCAGAGAATCTTGTTTCTCAGTGTCTGAGAGTCTTCAGGTGCCTTTTAGCAAACTCCAAGCGGTCTGTCATGTGCCTTTTACTGAGGAGTGGCTTCCGTCTGGCCACTACAATAAAGGCCTGATTGGTAGAGTGCTGGAGAGATGGTTGTCCTTCTGGATGGTTCGCCCATCTCCACAGAAGAACTCTAGAGCTCTGTCAGAGTGACCATCGGGTTCTTGGTCACTTCCCTGACTAAGGCCCTTCTCCTCCGACTGCTCAGTTTGGCCGGCGGCCAGCTCTAGGAAGAGTCTTGGTGGTTCCAAATTTCCAAATAATGATGGAGGCCACTGTGTTCCTGGGGACCTTTAATGCTGCAGACATTGTTTGGTACCCTTCCCCAGATCTGTGCCTCAATACAATCCTGTCTCGGAGCTCTACGGACAAATCCTTCAACCTCATGGCTTGATATTTGCTTTGACATGCACTGTCAACTGTGCCTTTCCAAATCGTGTTTTTGCTTTGTAATTAATGGGCAGTGTGTAGATTGCTGTGATTGCTGTGATTTCAATCAATTTTAGACTAAGGCAGTAATGTATCAAAATGTGTAAAAAGTAAAGGAGTCTGAATACTTTCCGAAGGCTCTGTATATGGTGTCGACAGTGTCCCACAGAGATGCTGGCCCATGTTGACTCCAATGCTTCCCACAGTTGTGTCAAGTAGGCTGGATGTCCTTTGGGTGGTAGACCATTCTTGATACACACAGGAAACTATTGATCTTGAAAAACCCAGCAGCATTACAGTTCTTGACACACTCAACCCGGTGCGCCTGGCACCTACTACCATACCCCGTTCAAAAGCACTTAAATGTTTTGTATTGTCCATTCACCCTCTGAGTGGCACACATACACAATCCATGTCTTAATTGTCTCAAGGCTTAAAAAAATCCTTATTTAACCTGTCTCCTCCCCTTCATCTACACTGATTAAAGTGGATTTAACAAGTGGCATCAATAAGGGATCATCTTTCACCTGGATTCACCTGGTCAGTCTATGTCATGGAAACAGCAGGTGTTCTTAATGTTTTCTACACTCAGTGAATATTATATTTAATGAATTATAAACATTCCGGGAACCAAACATTCTAAATTAATGGGGGAATATGTTGGGACTAACAGTAACTTCACTGATGAATATATATTTCATGGGGCATTGATAAACATTGACAAATTGACACAATTAAATAAATAGTGTGCAAGTATTGGCGAGAGTCAGTGTCAATAGTGGAGAGAGATGTGCCTACAGCACATCTTCACCACACACCCCTCCCCTTATTCTGGTCTCCACATTTTAAATGATGCTCCAGACACGTTCCTCACACATAAGCAGTAACCGCATAAACGTTGTCAAGACGTAGGAGCGTTCCCTTCAACTGAAATCATTGGGGTTCAGTATATCTGACCAACCCCTTAAAAGCACACACTACCCAAACTAATGGACATGTGACAGCAAGGCAGAATGGCTCATTCCAAATGAGCACTGGGTACATGATACATATTGATTAACATGATATGTAAATTTGGTGAATGTAGATTGGCGGAGCAAATAAAAGAACATCATAGCAGTTGCCCTGAGGCAGATGAACACTTTGCCCTAAACACTGTCCACTAACCTTTTGGCAATGTGGTGGCCATAAACTTCCCCGCGTGTGCTTTTGTTGAAGCAGGTAAGGGAGCATTCTCTCCCGAATGATGCACAGTGGACACTGGGGTTGTCTCCAGACCCCCATCAGTGACACAACTTCCATGCCACACCCAGGAACGTGCCTTGGAAAGGGTCAGAGCACACCCTCTCCTTTCCAGGCTCTGGAGAGAGCTCGGTCATAATCAATTCAGTGGTCATAATCAATTCAGTGTCAGACTTACGCCACGTTCAAAACAACTGGGAACTCTGAAAAATACAAGTTCAAATCATGACGTCAGTGATCTTCAGGTCGGAAAGTCGTAGCTCTGGAAAGAGGACCAAGTTCCTAAGGTGGAATTCCGAGTTGGATGACTATTCAAATAGATTTTCCCCAGTCGGAGCAGTGCTGTGCCTGGAGAAGTGGGTATACTCTAATATTTAAACAAAAAAATCTAAACGGCCGCCAGGCAAAGGAAAGGCGCCCTGTGTGAAACATTATATGAGAAACAGTGACATACACTCTGAATGACATACACTTTAACACTTTAGAGTGACACACTTTAACACTTTAGAGTGACACACTTTAGAGTGACATACACTCTAAAATCAGTCAGGCCAACCCAAGCTGTACCGTGCAGAAGGCTAATAGTAGGCCTACTATTGAAACAGATGAACCGAGTCAGAAATTCACAAGTTTCAGAAGTCACACTTTTTTTCTTCCGAAAAATTGGATGTTCTAAGTCCATAACAATGTTTAAACCATATCAGCAGACCTCTTTTGAGGTCTGGGAAAAATCTCAGAAATGTTGATTTTTAGAGTAGTTACCCTTTAATTCAAGTGTACAGCCACCTAGCATTATTGTTTGTGGTGTTTCTGTAGCACATGAGATGGAATTCGTAAAATGTCCACTGGATTGTCCACTGGCCACTGGATTGATGCAAATAATATCATGGTATCATTCTGCAGTGGGGTGAAGTACTTAGGTAGTAATACTTGAAAGTACTACTTAAGTAGTTTTTTGGGGCATCTGTACTTTACTATTTATATTTTTTACAACTTTTACTTTTACTTCACTACATTCTTAAAGAAAATTATGTACTTTTTACTCCATACATTTTCCCGGACACGAAAAAGTACTCGTTACATTTTGAATGCTTAGCAGGACAGGAAAATGGTCCAATTCACACAGTTATCAAGACAACATCGCTGGTCATGCCTACTGTCTCTGATCTGGCGGACTCACTGAACACAAATGTTTCGTTTGTAAATGATGTCTGAGTGTTGAAGAGTGCCTCTGGCTATCCAGAAATAAATGTTACAAAATTAAACAAGTTGCCGCCTAGTTTGCTTAATATAAGGAATTTAAAATTATTTATATACTTTTACTTTTTTATTTTATTTTAAGCAATACATTTACTTTTGAAACCAAATACTTTCAGACTTTTACTCAAGTAGGATTTTACTGGGTGACTTCCACTTTTACTTGAGTCATTTTCTATTAATAAGGTATCTTTACTTTTACTCAAGTATGAAAATGTGGTACTAGTTAACATTTCATCTACCGGAAGACGGTTAGACCTATCATTAGCATCGCTGTCATTAGTAAACCTGGACGTTTTATTTCATATTATGACGCATGTATTATCTTGCTTCAAATAGCCAAAATCCCACCACAGAAACGTGGAGGTCAAGTATTATTATTCTAGCAGCCAAAGGCATGATCCTAATCACATTAGCAACTGATGATAGGTGTTGCATATTTCAATCCCCCCTCTTTCTAATGGATATTTCCATATCTGTCAATGAAACCGCTTGCGTGTGCGGTGCACATTTTACAACGGTGTTTCCAGCTAAATGCATTTTGGAACATTCACGGGTAGACCTATTGCCGAGTGTGCATGCTTTTGCGGCACAGTCGATAGCGCGCCGGACCTTGGGCTCGAAGGTCGAGGGCTCGAGACCTGCTCCCTGCTGTTTCATTACAATACGATGTATACATCCACTGCACTACTTTCATAAGTATCAGTGGGGATCAGCGCCGCATTCAAAACTGGGAACTCTGGGGGGGGGGGACTCAAACTGGGAAAATAATTTTGATCGGTCATCCAAGTCGGAATTTCAACTCGGGGACTCGAGCCTCTTTCTGGAGCTCCGACTTTCCGACCTGAAGATCACTGACGTCATTCCCAGTTGTTTTGAACTGGGAAATGTCGGGATGAAAACCTCACACCATCATAAGGAAGACACCCCTCAGAGCGCCACCCATAGGAACAGCAGAGAACCAGAAAGGTCCGTTAGACCATCAACTTGACCCCGCCCTTATACATCAAAATCAAATATTACATCACGTTATTCACATCCTACCACAGAGATGAGAAACGTTTTTCCCCTTTTTTTATGGCAACTCAAAGGAGTCATGCCTCTCTCGATACCTCCTGCTGTACCAGTACCTCCTGTATACAGCCTCTCTCGATACCTCCTGCTGTACCAGTACCTCCTGTATACAGCCTCTCTAATGCTATTTTAATGCTGCTTTTTAATTATTTGTTATTTGTAAAAATAAAAAAATCATTAACTATTTTTTTTACTTAACTCTTAATTTTCTTAAGGGCTTGTAAGTAAGCATTTCACTGTAAGGTCTACACCTGTTGTATTAGACACATAAAATAGGATTTGATTTGATTTAACCGCCCCAACAGCTTAACATAGCCCTATACACACACCGCAGCGCATTCTGTCTATTGTGCTGACACAACGCAGCTGACATATATTTTTTTTTGCGTCAACCTGTCACTCAGTCATTGTAATTATTTAGCTATTTTTATATAGTGACATAAAACTAAAACTGACGGGGCTAAAGTTTGAACTGAGGGGACAGAGCCCCCAGGTACACTTGTGGATAACCTAGTTTTGCTGATTTTTCACAAAATCCCTAGGTTTGTATATTGGAAATTTATTTTAAAAGAATACAAGAAAAAGTGTATTAGACAAACATAGAGAAGCAAGACATGTATATAAATACAAACTGGTTTATTCAGATATTTTTACAACATAAAGTGTCATAGAGTGATCATTATAATACTGCCAGTGTGTTGAAGGAGAACTAATTAATGTATTCTCTTAAGAGGCTAGCTGTCCCTAAGCACACATGCACACTCACGATCATGTTCAAGCACGCACATACACAGGCAGGTATGGCACATGCACGCTCACACACACATATAATATTAAGTTGCATTACACTGTAGAGAACTATTACAAGGTCAAACATACAACAATATCAAAATACAGTTGTCTCAATTCTATCAATACAGAGTAAGAAATGTTCAGCAAAATATTCAGAATATCAACCTCTATCAAGCAAATATTGTCTTCGAAAATGTACAGTACATCTTAAAAATTCTCGAACCTGTCTAGTATGAAACACTTTATCTCTCCCCTCTTCCCTCCCTCTCCCTCCCTTCCTCCACCGTTCCTGCCTCTCTTATTTTCCTGGCCTCCTTCTCTACCTCCTCTGCTTTCCTCTTCTCCTCTCTCTCCGTCTCCATCAACCAGGGCCCACCCAGGTAGCTGAGGATCTCATCAGGGCCTCCTCGAAGACTGGGCTGTGGGTTAAGCAGCTCCCTGAAAAGAGACATCACCAGTGGGCTGAAGCCTTCAAACTGTGGGGTCATAGGGTTCAACTTCTGATTCTTCTCCAGGCTCAGGATATTGTCCTTTTCACTTTCACCTTCGCACCAAATTACTTCCTTTTCCCCTCTCAGCCCCTCGCTCCTTTCCTCCCTCTCTGTCTCGCGGTCGTACCACTCCTTGTACCTCCGGTAGGCGGGGTCGTCATGGGTTGTCTCTTCCCAGGGAAAGCATCCCGTCAGCAGGCAGTAGACCAGCACGCCCAGGGCCCAGCTGTCTATAGTGGTCTCCACTGTGATCCAAATGTTCTCCTCCTCCTCTCCATCCTCCTCTCTCTGCTCCCTCACTTTCTCGGACTCTTTGGCCTGCTCCACCTCAGGCGTGCAGAAGGGCGAGTCGTACCAGACGGCGCGGACGGTGCAGCCAGTGGGGCGAGCCAGGCCGAAGTCACCCAGTTTGACCCAGCGACAGGCGCGGTCACACAGGAAGATGTTCTCTGGTTTGATGTCCCGGTGGACGAAGCCCATGGAGTGGAGGTATGAGACGGCACCACTCAGCTGAGACATCACCCTCTGGACACACTCTTCATCTACACCCACCTGGAGACAGAGAGAGAGATAGAGGGAGAAAGAGAAACAACAATATACTGTATATCATTGTTTCATAAATGGTATGGCCTGGATTCCCTTTGGGTCCTAGTTTAACGTAGGCGGCTGCTAGGTTTAGTTTAGTAGTTATGTCACACAAAAAGCTTTATGTGGGTCACGATGCAAAAATGTTTGGGAATCACTGTTCTATCACGTTGTCCTCGTCCCACCCATAGATGCTAAAAGGATCGGAGACAGCAAACACCTTGTAATTTTTCACATTTACAAGTTAGACATTTAGCAGACGCTCTTCTCCAGCGCAACTTATAATTAGTGCATTCATCTGAAGATATCTAGGTCAGACAACAACACATCACAATTGTATCAAGGAAATTATCCCCCAACAAAGCATTTACCAGCAAAGTCAGTGCTAGGGTGAAAAGAGGTGGGGGGAGGGGGCACCGTGAGAGTTATTTAAGATACTCTTCAAAGAGGTAGGGTTTCAGATGTTTTCAAAAAATGGGCATGACTATAGGGTAAAAGTTGTTCTACCATTGGGATGCCAGGACAGAGAAGAGCTTTGACTGGGCTGAGCAGGACCTGCCCTCCTGTAGGGGTGGGAGGCCTAAGAGACCAGAGGTGGCAGAACGAAGTGCTCAGGTTGGGATGTAGGGTTTGAACATAGCCTGAAGGTAAGGAGGTGCAGTTCCCCTTGCTGCTCTGTTGGCAAGCACCAGGGTCTTGAAGATGATGCAAGCTTATCATCCACTGTAGTTTACTGGCATAGACCGACACAAACAAAGAGTCACTAGAGGGGACGAGGTGGAGGACACTGGAGAGATTCCATTGAAGTCTTTATCATGTACTCACTGACAGAGGAAGAGGGCAACTGGGACCAGGTCAATATGGAACAGTAGTGGTGGTGGCAGACAGAGGTCAGACCTCTGAGGAATTACAATACTGGGTCTGTGTTGTGCACTTAGCTTTAGTGCTTTGACATTGAAATGAAACACCTCTCATGTATGACTGACTCAGAGATTGTAAACAGATGTATGATTCTAACTGACCTCTGACACGATGACACTGTAGAGGTCTCCATAGAGACCAGCCTGCTGGGCGAAGACGTAGTAGCAGGGGGTGGAGAAGAAGATACCCAGGGCCCGGGTGAGAGAGGGATGAGTGCAATAAGAAAGGGAGAGGTTGTATTCACGCAGGAAAGAGAAGAGGGATGTGGACTGGCGGGGGAAGAACTTCAGAGCCATGGGAGTGCCTGATGGAGAGAAGGAGAGGCCCCAGAAATTATTTAGACATTCAAATCAAATCAAATACTGCACCAAAACATCAATAGATCAATTATAGAGTAAATCATGTTGTCATCACTGTGACCACATTGATAACATAAAAACATCCTGGCAGATTCCATATAGCCCCGGGGATGTCTAATGACATTACTTCCCTATTCCCTGGGGTTTAGATAGAGGAAATCCAATGACTGTTTATGAATAGACAAAGCCATCGATCACGTGACAAAGTTATTCACCACAAAGATTGACAATTTTCCATTCACAATCATGGGGATCCCATTTTTTGCTAACAATGCCTGCAGTAACACAGTTTGGCCTTGAACTTCTGTGGTTTCCGGGTTTTGGAGTAACTGATTAAAAAAAACTAACTAAGAAATGACATTGCCTGCAGAAATATTGTAATCAGATGACAGATATTTTGAAAAACTAGATGATTACTTCTTGGATTACTTTTCAATTCAGGAAGGATGCTTGCGAAAAATACATTATGACACCTTTCTGTTTTGTCAATGACATTCAATTCAGCATTTAAAAAGGCATACGTTTAAGTTTGTTCCATCTAAGTGAGTCTGACCACAAGTCAGAGAGCTCTATGATGACACACCAAATACGATTGATGGATAGTTTTTGTCTTCTTTTAGTGCCTCTTTCGGGGAAAGTAATCAGATTACTGAGTTTGGGTAATCCAAAAGTTACTGATTACAATTTTGGACAGATAACTAGAAACTGTTACGTACGACATTTAGAAAGTAACCTATCCAACCCTGCGTGGCTTCAATGAGAAGGGGCAGTCATTCTCCCCTGAGGAAACCCCACAGCAACTCTATCCCCAAGAATGTAGTAAAGCACTTCATAACAGCAACACTCATGCTAACGGTTAAGTTGACACTATTTAAAGACACCTCTACCCTCACGTTGGACAAATAACCTCACTGTTCACGTGTTTTATCCTCTGAACTGTAACCCCAGACCCCTCCAGACCCATATTTCACGAGAACAAATCAAATTTTGTTAGTCACATGCGCCGAATACAACAGGTATAGAGAGACCTTATAGAGACCTTATAGAGACCTTATAGAGACCTTACAGTGAAATGATTACTTACGAGCCCTTAACCAACAGTACAGTTTAAAAAAAATATGATAAGAATAAGAGATACAATTAACAAGTAATTAAAGAGCAGCAGTAAAAAATAACAATATATACAGGAGGGTGCCGGTACAGAGTCAATGTGTGGGGGCACCGGTTAGTTGAGGTAGTATGCAAATAGAATTTTATAGTCTGGGTGGCCAAATAGTCTGGGTGGCCATTTGATTAGATGTTCAGCAGTCTTATGGCTTGGGGGTAGAAGCTGTTTAGAAGCCGTTTGGACCTAGACTTGGTGCTCCGGTACCGCTTGCCGTGCGGTAACAGAGAGATCAGTTTATGACTAGGGAGGCTGGAGTCTTTGACCATTTTTTGCCTTTATAACAAGCATTTATAGGTGTGTCGTGGACACTAACAAGTTTCAGGTTTTATTAGCTGTCTGTACGGGATACACATGGTTTATACCGTCCAGATAAATGCTTACTGCAAGGTTCATTCTCCACAATTCAACAACAATAAGAAATTATAAAAGATAAGAATACGAACATAAAGTAAATGGCTCAGTAGAATAGAATAAATGTTTTAGCATAAGTATAATATCGGAAGGTATCATTTATAACGCCTGCCCACCCCATAACTCTCCAGGACCAGGGTCAGGGACCACCACAGTGACCTCTGGTGCTTTACTGACCTCTCTTCTTGTGGACGGCCAGCATGACCTTGCCGTAGGATCCCTCTCCCAGCAGCTTGACCATCTGGAAGTGGTTGGAGGTCTCCAGAGTGGACATGGACTGGGCTGAGAGGAAACATAGCTCGTCCAGTTCCTGAGCTGCAGCCTGACAGAGAAAACAAGGAAACATGGTCAAATAGGGGGAACATTTTTCTAAGGAGTTGATGTTTCATTGCCAATGTCTTGTTACTCTTGCAGGAATTGACTAGGTTTATAAGCTACCGCGCTGCATGATGAATAACCAACCAACACTGAAAATGGTCAACGAGCAGTGGGAGTAAATACTAAGTACTTTATGACATATGCAATATAAATACATTTTAATTGATCAATTGAATGATTGATTGATTGATCAACTTGCTGATACATGTATGCTTGGGTGGATATGGTTCAGTGTCACCATAAAATGTACTGTTACAGGATGTCAGGCGACCTCAGGGATTACCATAAAATGTACTGTTACAGGATGTCAGGTGACCTCAGGGATTACCATAAAATGTACTGTTACAGGATGTCAGGCGACCTCAGGGATTACCATAAAATGTACTGTTACAGGATGTCAGGTGACCTCAGGGATTACCATAAAATGTACTGTTACAGGATGTCAGGCGACCTCAGGGATTACCATAAAATGTACTGTTACAGGATGTCCAGTGACCTCAGGGATTACCATAAAATGTACTGTTACAGGATGTCCAGTGACCTCAGGGATTACCATAAAATGTACTGTTACAGGATGTCAGGCGACCTCAGGGATTACCATAAAATGTACTGTTACAGGATGTCCAGTGACCTCAGGGATTACCATAAAATGTACTGTTACAGGATGTCAGGTGACCTCAGGGATTACCATAAAATGTACTGTTACAGGATGTCAGGCGACCTCAGGGATTACCATAAAATGTACTGTTACAGGATGTCAGGTGACCTCAGGGATTACCATAAAATGTGAGAAAATGATGAGATGAGAGATTGGATGAATGTCACATTGGAGCAGCCAGAACATGCTGTATGTACATACCTACTGTCCCCTCAGTCCCCTGTATCATATCATCAGTATGACCCCATATATACATCTGCTGACCTCGTTAAAACAGGATCCCACCCCCCCCCCTAAAGTAACATGCCAGCAAATGAGTCAGGGATGCAAAGACTGTTTGTGTAACACAGTGGATGAAGCTATAATACCACCATGATATATTTATATGTTTGTGTCACGTTCGTCGTAAGAATTATCAGACCAAGGTGCAGCGTGATCTGGTTTCCACATGTTTATTAACTGAAAATGCACAAAAACAATAAAGAATGAACGAAACGTGAAGACAATGGCGTGCTCACAGGCAACTACACATAAACAATATCCCACAAAACACAGTAGGGAAATGGCTGCCGAAATATGATCCCCAATCAGAGACAACGATAAACAGCTGCCTCTGATTGGGAACCATACCAGGCCAACATAGAAACAAACAACCTAGAATACCCACCCTAGTCACACCCCGACTGAACCAAAATAGAGAATAAAAAGTCTCTCTATGGTCAGGGCGTGACAGCTCGACCTTGCACATATATTTGTTGCATAATAGAGCATCAAAATGTCAAATAGGGGGTGCTTACAAGTGTACAGTGTGAAATGGAAATGTGTTATTGGCATATCCCACTCCCCCCCAGAGAGTGGGATTACAGACAGGCATCAGCCGTTATTGACGGTGACCCTGGAGTAATTGTTTCGACAGATTTTCCACCTACACGTTTTAACTTTCAGCTGCAGAATCTTCCATCTGATAAAACGCTCAGTTAATCTATCGGCGAGTTGGCTTTGAGTAAGTGGATTTTTATTTTAGTGGACTATCTGAACTATCTGTGTCTTGTCACACAACAACGCCAAACATTTGATATGAAGCCAAGAATACGCCAGCAGGGTCCAACCAGTCAATATGCTGCTGCTGGGCACGCTGGAGAAAATATAAAAGACATTTCTAACATAAATGACAAACTCTATTTCTTGAATTGCACTGTTGTTTAAGGGCTTGTAAGTAAGCATTTCACGGTAAGGTCTGTACTGGTACCCCCTGTATATAGTCTCGCTATTGTTATTTTACTGCTGCTCTTTAATTAATTACTTGTTACTTTTATCACTTAGTCTTATCCATATTTTTTTAAACTGCATTGTTGGTTAGGGGCTCGTAAGTAAGCATTTCACTGTAACGTCTACACCTGTTGTATTTGGCGCATGTGACAAATAAAATTAGATTTGATAGGCTACATTGGGTCAAAGGTCATTATTTCCCCTCAGCCCAATTACATTAGAAAGCACTGAAAATATGAACTCCTTTAGATCACAATCAGGAATGGTATCATTTCCATGTCAATTCAGAGAATGAATTGAATGTTGACCAAATTATCTTCAATGAGGACTTTTCAATTGATTGATTGAATTCACTCTTGATTTAAATGAAATTGACCCCCGGCTAGCACTGATCACTATGTCCAATGACGTTTCCCAATTGACACCAATTGCGTAACTTGTTGCTGCAACAGGTGGAAGACAGTTGCCCCAGACTCACCCACCTGACATTCACTGTGTCCTTGTAACCTGAGGTGATTATGAATTAATCCCTTATTAGTCAATGAATCCCCCTGTCGACAAGAGCTAGCTGTAATTGAAATATTGGCCTCTATGACAGTATTATGAGCTGTCCGAAGACTAACGCTATTAACAGATTTCAAGACAAGTGAAACCAGTAAAGATATAAACACTGGAAGCTGAAAAGCCTCTCTACTATGTGCTCCTTTCTGGACCCGTGGCCGTGGTAACCCCTGACACCCCCAACTGAACGCCCCCGTATGAAGACATGTCTATATTACAATGTCACTTCACTATGCAGATACTAGTGTCAGAGTGATGTTACTGTATTTACAGACCCATAAACATTATACCATTGTCCATAGAATGTGACCCCAAAACCAACTAAGTCCAACGCAACATCTGACAGCAGGCTAAATCAAATCAAATCAAAAGAAAATCAAAGTTTATTGGTTGCGTAAAGCGTTCAGCAGATGCTATAACGGGTGCAGTGAAATGCTTGACTTACTAGCTGCTAACGATGCAGTAAAAATGTCAAACAATACACAAATCATGAATCTACTTGTAAAAACAGTGGTTCTACGTTTTTATGACTATAGTGCAATGTCATATCATCCTTCTGTCGATGTAGTGGGGCGAGGAAGACATTGGCTGTATAAAAAAATCCCATAGTTGTCTTTGTGTATTTATGACTATTTTGCGATGGAATTTCTCTGCAGTTGGTATAGTGGAAATTAAAATATATGACACCGCCACTTTTCATACAATTTGCATAAGGACAACAGTAGCTGAATTTTAAAGAAACGTCCACTTACTGTCATTGTAGAGTTTTCTCAAATGGGAACGTCTTTCTCTGTTCAGCTTGTCTGGGTCCTCGTCAGCATCTAAATAGACTTCAACAACTTCCTGACCCTTTGTAGGTCTGCTGTTGGTCTGCTGCTGTTCTGTTCCTAACTATTGTCTTTCACTGGTGATCTACTCTAGGAGATCTGTATCGGAGCACAAGTGGCTGTTATTGTTACTTTGTCTCTGCAGGTCCATGCGCTGGTAGTTTTTATAGCAGACACTGAGGTATATCTACCCTCCTATCCCTCAGGACCTTGGTACTTACCGTGTCTCTCTCCCTGAGAGACCACCACTTCACTCACTCTCTGTCTCCTCCCCTCTCCCTATCCCCCTCCTCCTGCTCTCATGCTCTCCCATCCTACCTCCCTCCCTCTCTCTGTCCCTAACACACACTCTCTCACTCAATCTAAGTTCTCCCACTTGTTTTTCCAGCAAATATGCATGTACCATAGTTGTAAGGTATTCCAACCCTCTCCCTCTTCCCACTGTCCTTAGCCCCCTCCCTCTCAATGTCAGTGTTAAAATGTGCCCATTCTGTCAGTCTGCCTGTCTACATTAGCCCTGTTACTCATTCATTGTGCTCCCTCTCTCTCTCTCTCTCTCTCTCTCTCTCTCTCTCTCTCTCTCTCTCTCTCTCTCATACACAACCACCCCTCCCCATACTCTGTTCTCCTCTCTGTCTTTCTCGCCCTCTCGCTCAGTCTTACTCCGTGAATTCCTTCCACAGTGTTTGGATTCCGTATCTAATCAACAGACGTGGTGGATTAGGACAGTCTGAATGAGCTAACAAGCTGTTTCCACCATCACTGTATCTGATGGAGTTTAGCTTCCAATGACTTCTCCTGCCAATCTGCATGTTGTATGAAATCCCTATTACTCAACATATCTCTGCTCTCTGGTCTCTCCCTCACTCTCTCTCCTTCTCCCTCTCTCTCTCCCTCTCTCCCTCTCTCTCCCTCTCTCCTTCTTTATCTCACACACATACACTCTCGTCTCTCCCTCACCCTCACTCTCTCCTTCTCTGTCTCACACACATACACTCTCGTTTCTCCCTCACTCTCACTCTCTCTCCTTCTCTCTCACACACATACACTCTCTCGTCTCTCCCTCTCCCTCACTCTCACTCTCTCTTCTTCTCTCACACACATACACTCTCGTCTCTCCCTCACTCTCACTCTCTCTCCTTCTCTATCTCACACACACACACTCTCGTCTCTCCCTCACTCTCACTCTCTCTCCTTCTCTATCTCACACACACACACTCTCTCGTCTCTCCCTCCCTCTCTCTCCCTCTCCTTTCTCTCACACACAAACACTCGCTCTCTTTCTGACCCCTGCTCTCTCAAGCAGTGAAGTGAAATCAAGTGTTGTGCATCAACATACATTTTTAAACCCATGTCCTCTGAACTCTTAGTCAGCTACAAAGTGTAGACAAGCCTAATGCATTAGTCATCTATTTTTCATCATACAAAACATGTATTTTTGGTACATTTCTGGCTCTCCCCTTTCTCCCTACTTCTCTTCCTCTCCCCTCCACCTTTCTCCCTACTTCTCTTCCTCTCCCCTCCACCTTTCTCCCTACTTCTCTTCCTCTCCCCTCCACCTTTCTCCCTACTTCTCTTCCTCTCCCCTCCACCTTTCTCGCTCTTTACCTCCCTCCCTCCCTCCCTCTAGCCCAAACTGTGTTATGTCCCATCATCTGTGAGTGACAAAGCTAACAGCTGAAACTTTACCTTACCAAACAGCTTAATACCACAGTGCCGTCAACATGTCAACTCCTTTTCCCTGCTTAGTGCCAATGAACTGGGACCTCTTCTACATCTCTCTCCCCCGACACCCTCCTTCACTTTCTGTCTTCTCAGATTTCCCCTGATACTACATACTACTGTACTATTATTGCTGAGGGCTCTCGCTCTCTGTGTGTTGTGTAACTAAAACATAGGCTGTTATAGCAACCACCCATATACACTCACTCAGGTTACTACAGCTGCTGGGTGGCCTGACGGGCTGAGGGGGGGGGGGGGGTGGACTTGGTCCGCTCTGTGGGCTCCCCATGCCCCTGCTGTGACAACCTGCCACCACTCCACCAGGTACATGTTTCATCACTACCTATCAGTACCCAGCCTACTCTACTCTATTCTTTTAATTTCACACACACACACACACACACACACACACACACACACACACACACACACACACACACACACACACACACACACACACACACACACACACACACACACACACACTCACACACACCACATATACTGTACATACACATGCGTATACACTTGTACGCCCACATGCTCATACACACACCAGCATGCAGAAACGTACGCTCGCATACACACACTCGCTCCTGCTATTCACAAAACATTGTTGCTGACAGAGACAGACCAACGACATAGTGTACCTTTCTGCTCCTAAATGACTACAGATAGCACAGATAGTACAGATAGCCTTTTTGCTGTTTTTTCTGATTGCTTTGGCACTATCTTTGAAACTATAGGCTATTTTTGCAAAACTCACTAACCACAAAACCTTACACCAAACCAGCAAAAACATTATACAACTCTTGCAAAGGCAAACAATTCTTGCAAAACTCTTCAAAAGCTTTAAAAAAAATGTGTGTTTATGCGTAAATTCAGGACACACAAACCATCATTTGAATAAGCAGACGAAGAACCAACTAGGCACTGACAGTATGAATGAAAAACACTTGTAGCTTTTTATTTTTCTGTGTGCAGGGCATAGCAGTTTGCAATAAAGTTTTGTCATAGATGTTGTAAACACACATGCACACAGGTGTCCAAATTTGTAAAGTATGGCTGTGTATTGCGAACATAACACACTATCAAACCAAAGAGGAAAATAATTTTCTTTTTTTTCTCAAAATGTTCTAACACTCCTCAAACAACAAAAGCGCAGTAGAAGAAAACAAAAACATTTGTTCTAGAAAAAAAAGAACAGAACAAAATGAAGTTGCTGTCAAGTTCTGACATTCGTTCTTTTATTATGTATTTTTTTTAATATGGTTAGGGCGTGAGTTGGGTGGGTTGTCTATGTTCCTTTTTCTATGTTGGTTTTGCGTTTGGCCTGGTATGGTTCTCAATCAGAAGCAGGTGTCGTTAGTTGTCTCTGATTGAGAATCATACTTCGGTAGCCTTTTTTCACCTGTGTTTCGTGGTGATTATTTTCTGTTCAGTGTTTTGTATTTCACCGTTCAGGACTGTTTCAGTTTCGTTCTTGTTGTTTTTGTTTTGTGTTCATATAATAAATACAATATGGACACTTACCACGCTGCGCATTGGTCCTCCGATCCTTCTTACAACACCTCCTCAGAAGAGGAGGACGAGAATCGTTACAGTTGCATCTCACCTTCTTTGTGGGTCTGGCCATAAGACTTCATCCACATCACATGTGATGTTGTCTTGAGTTAGGCAGCGTGGAAAGTATGGCCTGGAGGGCCGTATCCAGGCCTGGCATGACCTCTGACCCATGTCTCCACAAGCCTCCTCTATTGCCTGTAGAAGGGGTATGCGTTGGTGGGGTGGGCGATCATACACCTTCCAACATCATGCAGAGAAGAACTCTTCAGTAGGATTCAAGAACAGAGAGTATGGGGGGAGATTGAGTGCGATGAAAAGTGGGTGACCTGTGAACCAATTGCGGATCACAGCAGCCCGTTGGAAACTAAGATTGTCCCAGATGATAACGTACCTGGGCTGCTCTGGACCCGGGTTATTTGAGATTACTCTGTTGTGGTGGGTGTCCAGAAATGTGATAATGTGTGCAGTGTTGTATGGGATTGCATGATGGTGAAGGACTACTTTTTGACTAATAGCCACACACATTGTTATGTTGCCACCACGTTGTCCCGGGACGTTGATGATGGCACTGTGTCCGATGATATTTCCTTGTTTTTGCAAGGTTGAAACCTGCCTTGTCCACATATGTTAGCTCATTTTGCACTGCATCTACTTCTAGCTCCATGACTCTCTTAACTCTTAAAGACAAGACAAAACAATGTAGCACAGTACGAAAAGACAGGGATCAGTCAATATGATGTAGCACCATACACTTCCAGATCCAGTACCAATGATAGGAAAGTATAGCTTACCTGCACATATTCATATCTCAGTTGTTTTACACAGTCTGAGTTTCTTAAGAAAGGGACCTTGTACAGCTGCTTCATCTTAATTCTATCGCGTTTCAGTAGACGAGACAGTGCAGAGAGACTCACTCTGTTGACGTTTTGGAATATGGTGTTATCTGACATTATGTGGTCCTGCAGTTCTCTGAGTCCGATGCAGTTATTTCCAATGACCATATTTACTGCTCCTGCTCTGGGGTGAACAGTCGACCTCTTCCACCAGATACTGGTTTTCTTGCAGTTCTGTAAGAACATTTGAATAGTTTTAGTGAGATATCCTTCTCATTATGAAAGTTCAGTACATATTACTGTACCAGTAAGACTACAGCCCTTACAGTTACTTACCGGTTCTCATTTCTAAATATCCGGGTGACACCTGCAACAGTATAGCGGCTCAGATTTGGTTGAACCCTTTGCCCAGCCTCCCTCATGCTCATCCCATGGTTGACAACATGGTCAACCACAGTCACTCTGATTTCATCTGTAATTGAGTTCCTGACTCCCCTTCCTCTTCCTTTCCCCTGTCCTCTCCTTCTCTCCCATCCTACATCACATCTTCCTTCTCCTCCTCCTCCTCTTACTTCTTCACCTCCTCGTCCTCCTCGTTCTCCTCTTCCTCCTCGTCCTCCTCTAGTTCTCAGCCGTCTTGCTCTCTGTCCAATATTGACCTCCATTGTTGTCCAAACCAAATGTTTACCTGTGGCCTAATTATAGTGCTCAAGCTCTGATTTGTAAGTGAACTCATTATCTAAAAGTGTTTTCACATGTGTCAATGTGGAAAGGCAATTATTAACAAAATAGTGTAGCAATGTAGAGACCAATATTTACAGTTTTGCTAGAAGTGTGTTATTAAATTGCAAATTGAGTGTAAAGCAGTGAGTTGTGTTTACAGTTTTGCAAAAAGTGTGTTATAAAATTACAAACTGAGGGTAAAGCAGTTTGGCACACTTGGTAAGTACATTGCCTACAAGTGTTAATGGTTTCAGAGATAGTGCTTCAAGAATCATTGTTAGTGTTTAAGCATTCAGAAAAAACTGTAATACGTGTAATGACAGCATTGTGGTACCTGTATGACAGGTTTATCTGTCTCCTGTCCTTCTGCAATTCTTGCTAGTGGCAGAATAAGAACTACTTTATGTTTGCATTTAATCCATTTTGCATTAAAAGGAATGGTTAGCATTTGTTATATATTGTGTCCTACTGTCCTACTTTAATTATCATAAGATCCATCAAGCAATGTAAAATAAAATCTCCCAAACACAGTCCAATCTTAGAGCATGACCCAAGGGCAATCTACCATCACTACCCCGACCCACCTTTCGAGAAACACTAATAAGGAACTTACATTGCAACTCTTGCATAAATTATATATCTTTGAAACACCAATGCTTATTTGTGTGTTTTCCTATGTGCCTGTCTGATCAGTGCTGGACCCACACCCTCTCAAGTGTCCACAGCAATCCTGACAGAGCATAGGGGGAGACACAGAGAGAGAGAGAGAGAAAGAGAGAGAGAGAGAGAGAGAGAGAGAGAGAGAGAGAGAGAGAGAGAGAGAGAGAGAGAGAGAGAGAGAGAGAGAGAGAGCGCGCCATGGGAGTTTTGTTGTCTGTGACTCCGGTAGAATTTGTGGCAAAAATATTAACGCCACATACAACTATTTCAAACATTTTATTGACTTACAATTAATATTTGGACATTTAGGCACTAATATATGGATATTAGGGGAATACAGATATGCATGTTTGTCACAGATACCTTAAAAAGGGTAGGGATGTGGATCAGAAAACCAGTCAGTGTCTCATGCGTCATGACCCATCTTCTTCGCATAGAGTTGATCAGGCTGTTGATTGTGCCCTGTGGAATGTTGTCCGACTCCTCATCAATGGCTTCACAAAGTTGCTGGATATTGGCGGGAACTGAAACACGCTGTTGTACATGTCAAACCTGAGCATCCCAAACCTGCTCATTGGGTGATTTGTCTGGTTAGTATGCAGGCAATGGAAAAACTGAGACATTTTCTGCTTTGTTTCAGAACATTCAATTCCCTGGAAACAGCTCTGGTGGACATTCCTGCAGTCAGCATGCCAATTGCATACTCCCCCAAAACTTGACACGTTTGTGGCATTGTGTTGTGTGACGAAGGATATATGCTCACTAACAGGGATGTAAACAAAATTGTTCACAAAATGTGAGATAAATAAGCTTTTGGGTCTTTTATTTCAGCTCATGAAACAAGGGACCAACACTTTACATGTTGCGTTTATATTTTGATTCAGTGTAGATAGTGGATAAAAGGAGAAGTTGTAACCCACATGTATAGCAGCTCTTATAATGGTCCTCTGATCTGTTGACCACCAAGCATTATCATCAGCTGGGTTCTGACGCTATACTGTAAATCTCTGTAAAATAGCCTGGAGGTTACCTCTGTGTGGATGCTATATGCTACGGTAGTGTTATTGAGGGCAATTCACACAGCCACCCACAGCAGACATATACAGTGCCTTGCGAAAGTATTCGGCCCCCTTGTATTTTTTTGTGAAGAATCAACAACAAGTGGGACACAATCATGAAGTGGAACGACATTTATTGGATATTTCAAACTTTTTTAACAAATCAAAAACTGAAAAATTGGGCGTGCAAAATTATTCAGCCCCTTTACTTTCAGTGCAGCAAACTCTCTCCAGAAGTTCAGTGAGGATCTCTGAATATTCCAATGTTGACCTAAATGACTAATGATGATAAATACAATCCACCTGTGTGTAATCAAGTCTCCGTATAAATGCACCTGCACTGTGATAGTCTCAGAGGTCCGTTAAAAGCGCAGAAAGCATCATGAAGAACAAGGAACACACTAGGCAGGTCCGAGATACTGTTGTGAAGAAGTTTAAAGCCGGATTTGGATACAAAAAGATTTCCCAAGCTTTAAACATCCCAAGGAGCACTGTGCAAGCGATAATATTGAAATGGAAGGAGTATCAGACCACTGCAAATCTACCAAGACCTGGCCGTCCCTCTAAACTTTCTCATACAAGGAGAAGACTGATCAGAGATGCAGCCAAGAGGCCCATGATCACTCTGGATGAACTGCAGAGATCTACAGCTGAGGTGGGAAACTCTGTCCATAGGACAACAATCAGTCGTATATTGCACAAATCTGGCCTTTATGGAAGAGTGACAAGAAGAAAGCCATTTCTTAAAGATATCCATAAAAAGTGTTGTTTAAAGTTTGCCACAAGCCACCTGGGAGACACACCAAACATGTGGAAGAAGGTGCTCTGGTCATATGAAACCAAAATTGAACTTTTTGGCAACAATGCAAAACGTTATGTTTGGCGTAAAAGCAACACAGCTCATCACCCTGACCACACCATCCCCACTGTCAAACATGGTGGTGGCAGCATCATGGTTTGGGCCTGCTTTTCTTCAGCAGGGACAGGGAAGATGGTTAAAATTGATGGGAAGATGGATGGAGCCAAATACAGGACCATTTTGGAAGAATGATGGAGTCTGCAAAAGACCTGAGACTGGGACGGAGATTTGTCTTCCAACAAGACAATGATCCAAAACATAAAGCAAAATCTACAATGGAATGGTTCAAAAATAAACATATCAGGGTGTTGGAATGGCCAAGTCAAAGTCCAGACCTGAATCCAATCGAGAATCTATGGAAAGAACTGAAAACTGCTGTTCACAAATGCTCTCCATCCAACCTTACTGAGCTCGAGCTGTTTTGCAAGGAGGAATGGGAAAAAATTCAGTCTCTCGATGTGCAAATCTGATAGAGACATAGCCCAAGCGACATACAGCTGTTATCGCAGCAAAAGGTGGCGCTACAAAGTATTAACTTCAGGGGGCTGAATAATTTTGCACGCCCAATTATTCAGTTATTGATTTGTTAAACTAGTTTGAAATATCCAATAAATGTCGTTCCACTTCATGATTGTGTCCCACTTGTTGTTGATTCTTCACAAAAAAATACAGTTTTATATCTTTATGTTTTAAGCATGAAATGTGGCAAAAGGTCGCAAAGTTCAAGGGGGCCGAATACTTTCGCAAGGCACTGTACATATCCCAGACACACAATGACCCAGAATCGGAGGTTTCCTGTTGGGTTAGGGTTATAGGTTGAGGTTACGGAGTTAGGAACTGGGAAACGTTATCTCTGGACATTACTGTCTGACTGTACCAAATTAATTTCTAAAAAGAGCTCTACAAATGTGAAGGAAAAATGTGAGTGATTGATGCCTGTGGATGTGACAGCGCTTGCGGGATTGTGCCTGTTGAAAGATGATTCTCTTTTATTGTGATCATAGTTTTCATAATGATATGCACATGAACAGGGTCTCATGCCTGAGGAGGACAGGATAGATGCTTCTTGTTGAAGGACTTTCGGCAGGGAGAGAGTCTCACTGCAGGGGAAAATGGAGAGGTGTTTATGATCACTATTCATACCAGCGGAAACCAGAGCAACAATAAGATTACATAACACGCTTCTGTGTGAATCTGAATGTGAAGAATGTGGATGAGAGGAATAGTTCCATTCACAACGAGGTGATTTATATGAGCTGATTTTATTTATAGCTCAATATTTGCTACTGGTTTTGCTTCTAAATTTAGGAAGTGGGCCTGCAGGAACGTCAACCAACACACAACACAAGCCTAACCCTCTTGAAATCAATGTCAGACAAATCTCAACGATTTGTTGTCAACTGTCCCTTAGTAATATATATATTTGGTGATTTGTGTTGTGTTGGCCAGTATTTTATCCGGTCTTATTTGATAAATGCTTTGAAATATAAATATTGAAATATGCTTATATTATTAAAGTATATTCATATTTTACCCTTTTTTTTCAATAGTGCAAAACTCGCAAACAGTCACAATAATTATGTACAAACAAATAAACATACCTCGTGAAATAAAACATGGAATAAACGCATACCAGTATAACGTTTAAAAATAGACACAAAACAATCTCACACAAAGACATGAGGGGGAACAGAGGAATAAATACATATAGTGTGATTGGGGAATGAAAACCAGGTGTGCAGGGAACAAGACAAAACAAATGGATAAATGAAAAATGGAGTGGAGATGGCTAGAAAGCCAGTGATGTCGACTGCCGAACGCCGCCTGAACAAGGAGAGGAGCCGGCGGAAGTCGTGACAGTCGTCACCCCCCGACGCGAGGCCCCAGCTGCGCGCCAACACCAGCCTCGGGGACGACCCAGAGGGCGAGGCGCAGGGCGATCTGGAACCTAGCACCTCTCCTCCGGACCGTACCCCTCCCACTCCACTAGGTACTGAAGGCTCCTCGCCCGACGCCTCGAATCCAAGATAGAACGGACGGAGTAGGCAGGGGCCCCCTCGATGTCCAGAGGGTGCGGAGGAACCTTCCGCATCTCAAACTCCTAGAGAGGGCCAACCTCCACCAGCCTGAGAAGAGACACATGGAACGAGTGAAAAATAAATGAAAAATGGAGCGGAGATGGCTAGTAAGCCGGTGATGTCGACCGCCGAACACCGCCCGAACAAGGAGAGATTGCAAAACAGTCAATATCAATGGTCAGTTTGACACTATGTTACAGTATAAAGCTTATTTACAAGTGTGATAAATAGCGCTGCATTCCCATCCAGACCATGAAATAGGTTAGAATTTAGATCAAATTGAAACTATTTTATGCATAATGTCATTATGCATAAAATAGTTTCAATGCTGGGCCAATTGCTGGGCCAATTGTCCGCTGCCCTATGGGACTCCAAATAATGGCCAGTTATCAGTTATGATAATGACTGTGTAGCCTCGCCCAGTTCATAAATATTAAATGATGGGAGGTGCAAAGGGGTGCGGTCTTTCCTGGCGTCGGGAACGGAACCGGAAGTTCCGCCATCTCCTTGTACCATTCGAGCTACAACAGGGTCAGTATAGACTTAATTTGGATGTTAATTATGGTATATTGTCAACAGTTATTAAATATTATAAGTAATATTGATGCAGTAAACGTTCCATAACTATCGGTTTTATGTTAAGGATGGTGGTATCACTCGATCAGATCATAAATACCACTACTATTCTGTTGCCACTTGAACTGCTAGCAACAGCGTTCAACGTTATCTCATCTGTTTTATGCCGTTGGCTACCTCAGCTACCTAGCTAGGTAAATAGCAATGATTCATTCAGTGTCGTGACAGGAATACCTATATTTAGTTAGTCGGGTTTGTTTTTCACGCTTTCCCCTTAACCCCCACCACAATTGTAAAACGTTCAAATTGATCGCTACTGAGAAAGCCAAGGAGAAGTGGAGTTAACGGTAAGTAGCTAACGTTTTCCAGCTGATAGCTGGGAGGGTGGTACCAGATAGCTAAGACAGCCTATAGCTAGCTAACGAATTAGTTAGTGACCCCTTTTATCTGGTTTGGATGGCCTTCTATGTTTGCCAACCAAGTTCGTTACACTTCCCATGTTCTTTGACAGTAGTAGTGTCAAGTATTTCCTGTTGTAATGTTTTCCTTAGTGTTGAATTGCTGTGTAGACTGTTGTGAGAGATGATAACTGGTTAGCATGATAACTGGGTGGGGATCTCTGGCTCAGGAGGGTGTGTGACTGTCTGATAGCAAGTGGAAAAGAGCGTAGTGGCCACAGTGTCTCAGACATTGTCATGATCGTTACAGTCGACAACGTTACACCGCCCTATTTTTTTTCTGGCGTTCGCACAAATATGGGCTAGTAGCGCAATAACTTCGGCTTGCTAACGAACTTTAGTTCAACAGTTTATCTGGCTTCAGCTAACTAGTTGCATGTGTATTGCATGTTGGGATTTCATTGCCGATAATGTATCTGACATTGAATGCACATTGTATGTCTCGTGTCAGAGTGAAACTTAATCTGATACTTATTCCACTGTAAGCTGTCCTGAATATTTAAATGGCATTAGCTAAGGTCCTTATCAACAGTTGAACTTGACGGTACAATAACATAGCTACATACAACACCCTGACGTCTCCTGTCCTGTAGCATGTAGCTATGTTATTGTACCGTCAAGTTCAACTGTTGATAAGGAGCTTTGCTAATGCAGTGCTCCACATTATGATGTGTATGGTTGAGGTCATTGCCATATAAATTGAGCACAGAATATGTCTGTTTCAAGAAAGATCACTATTTTTCCAGAGTATTTCTCAGTATTTTTCAGATCACTTCCTCAATTTACATAGAATTGGCCTGAACCCTGTTGAATTGTGAGAGATTTGGGCTAAGCTGGTCCCTTATCTACATTCGGTCATGGTAGATGCCTTGTATGAACTTTGGAACGTTGCTCCAGTAATCTCTAAACTGACTTCAGGAATGGTCCGCTGCCCTATCTCTCTGTGTTATGCAACCTAGTCTCCTATTAGTACTGTACAACCTATCGTCTTCCACTCATTAGTCTGCTCGACCACACTGCTAGGGTCATTCAACAGCACTGGAACAATTCTGTCAGAGAAGACAGTCAAATCATATAGGAATATGTTGTACCTACATATTAGATGAGTTTGTGTCACATACACAGGCTCGCAGATGTAATTGCAGGGCACAGTGCAATTCTTAAGCTCTGAGCTCCAACAGTGCAGGTCAAAAAAAGAAGTGAATGAAACCCTCTAAAATTATTCATGCCACAGCATTGCTAAACAGTCCACAGAGTACTAACAGTTCAATGATGTCAAAATAGTGACACTGTTCAAGCCTGCATGCCATGGCCATGCTCATCTGACAGCATTAACTGGGTCAGATAGTGAAAGTGAACCATTCTAAAACGCTGCCTAATTCCAATTAAACCCAATTAAATATCCTAGCCTATGTTGTGTTTGGGGTGAGGAGAAGCTCAGGGTTTTCTCTTTGGGGCCCTCAACACGTACCGATAAGATTAGTGTTGTCATCTCTCACTCCACATTGTTTTTTTTTCACCCCAAATCTGCGGTTTTGGGACTCAATGTCTCTGTGTGGAGAGACGGACAGGCTGAGACAGAGCACTCTGTAAACGAGTGGAGCCGGAAAGAGAGAAACCAAGTGAGACAACACTATTCCATTGTAACAGGTGTGTGTGCTGCCTTTCTCTCTTTGTTGACATAAAGGAGCACTATGTCCACTAAATTTGATTGCTGGTTTAGTTTTTCTCTTTCACACAATGTTTGCCTATCCATCTCGATGCCTCCATCTCCATCTCGATGCCTCCATCTCCATCTCGATGCCTCTGTCTCCATCTCGATGGAGGGCTTTATTGGCATGGGAAACATGTGTTAACATTGCCAAAGCAAGTGAGGTAGATAATATACAAAAGTTAAATAAACAATAAAAATAAACAATAAACATTACACATACAGAAGTTTCAAAACAATAAAGACATTACAAATGTCACATACATACATACATACATACATACATACATACATACATACATACATACATACATACACAATGTTGTAACAATGCATAAATAGTTAAAGTACACAAGGGAAAATAAATAAGCATAAATATTGGTTGTATTTACAATGGTGTTTGTTCTTCACTGGTTGCCCTTTTCTTGTGGCAACAGGTCACAAATCTTGCTGCTTGTGATAGCACACTGGAATTTCACCCAGTAGATATGGGAGTTCATCAAAATTGGATTTGTTTTCAAATTCTTTGTGGATCTCTGTAATCTGAGGGAAATATGTCTCTCTAATATGGTCATACATTGGGCAGGAGGTTAGGAAGTGCAGCTGTTTCCACCTCGTTTTGTGGGCAGTGAGCACATAGCCTGTCTTCTCTTGAGAGCCATGTCTGCCTACGGCGGCCTTTCTCAATAGCAAGGCTATGCTCGCTGAGTCTGTACATAGTCAAGGCTTTCCTTAATTTTGGGTCAGTCACAGTGGTCAGGTATTCTGCCGCTGTGTACTCTCTGTGTAGGGCCAAATAGCATTCTAGTTTGCTCCTTTTTTAAAAATTACTTGACACATTGGAAATAATTATCTTTTTGTTTTCTCATGATTTGGTTGGGTCTAATTTTGCTGCTGTCCTGGGGCTCTGTAGGGTGTGTTTGTGAACAGAGCCCCAGGACCAACCTGCTTAGGGGACTCTTCTCCAGGTTCATCTCTCTGTAGGCGATGGCTTTGTTGTGGAAGGTTTGGGAATCGCTTCCTTTTAGGTGGTTATAGAATTTAACGGCTCTTTTCTGGATTTTGATAATTAGTGGGTATCGGCCTAATTCTGCTCTGCATGCATTATTTGGTGTTCTACGTTGTACACGGAGGATATTTTTGCAGAATTCTGGGTGCAGAGTCTCAATTTAGTGTTTGTCCCATTTTGTGAAGTCTTGGTTGGTGAGGGGACCCCAGACCTCACAACCATAAAGGGCAATGGGCTCTATGACTGATTCAAGTGTTTTTAGCCAAATCCTAATTGGTATTTTGAAATGTATGTTCCTTTTGATGGCATAGAATGCCCTTCTTGCCTTGTCTCTCAGATCGTTCACAGCTTTGTGGAAGTTACCTGTGGCGCTGATGTTTAGGCCAAGGTATGTATAGTTTTTTGTGTGCTCTAGGGCAACAGTGTCTAGATGGAATTTGTATTTGTGGTCCTGGTGACTGGACCTTTTTTGGAACACCATTATTTTGGTCTTACTGAGATTTACTGTCAGGGCCCAGGTCTGACAGAATGTGTGCATAAGATCTAGGTGCTGCTGTAGGCCCTCCTTGGTTGGTGACAGAAGTACCAGATCATCAGCAAACAGCAGACATTTGACTTCGGATTCCAGTAGGGTGAGGCCGGGTGCTGCAGACTTTTCCAGTGCCCGCGCCAATTTGTTGATGTATATGTTGAAGAGGGTGGGGCTTAAGCTGCATCCCTGTCTAACCCCACGACCCTATGTGAAGAAATTTGTGTGTTTTTTGCCAATTTTAACTGCACACTTGTTGTTTGTGTACATGGATTTTATGATGTTGTATGTTTTAACCCCAACACCACTTTCCATCAGTTTGTATAGCAGCCCCTCATGTCAAATTGAGTCGAAATCAACAAAGCATGAGAAGACTTTGCCTTTGTTTTGGTTTGTTTGGTTGTCAATTAGGGTGTGCAGGGTGAATACATGGTCTGTTGTACGGTAATTTGGTAAAAAGCCAATTTGACATTTGCTCAGTACATTGTTTTCATTGAGGAAATGTACGAGTCTGCTGTTAATGATAATGCAGGGGATTTTCCCAAGGTTACTGTTGACGCATATTCCACGGTAGTTATTGGGGTCAAATTTGTCTCCATTTTTGTGGATTGGGGTGATCAGTCCTTGGTTCCAAATATTGGGGAAGATGCCAGAGCTAAGGATGATGTTAAAGAATTTTAGTGTAGCCAATTGGAATTTGTTGTCTGTATATTTGATCATTTCATTGAGGATACCATCAACACCACAGGCCTTTTTGGGTTGGAGGGTTTTTATTTTGTCCTTTAACTCATTCAATGTAATTGGAGAATCCAGTGGGTTCTGGTAGTCTTTAATAGTTGATTCTAAGATCTGTATTTGATCATGTATAGGTGTTTGCTCTTTATTCTTTGTTATAGAGCCAAAAAGATTGGAGAAGTAGTTTACCCATACATCTCCATTTTGGATAGATAATTCTTCGTGTTGTTGTTTGTTTTTAGTGTTTTCCAATTTTCCCAGAAGTGGTTAGAGTCTATGGATTCTTCAATTACATTGAGCTGATTTCTGACATGCTGTTCCTTCTTTTTTCGTAGTGTATTTCTGTATTTTTTTAGTGATTCACCATAGTGAAGGCGTAGACTTCCGGGTTTTCCGGGTCTCTATGTTTTTGGTTGGACAGGTTTCTCAATTTCTTTCTTAGATTTTTGCATTCTTCATCAAACCATTTGTCATTGTTGTTAATTTTCTTCGGTTTTCTATTTGAGATTTTTAGATTTGATAGGGAAGCTGAGAGGTCAAATATACTGTTAAGATTTTCTACTGCCAAGTTTACACCTTCACTATTACAGTGGAACGTTTTACCCAGGAAATTGTCTAAAAGGGATTGAATTTTTTGTTGCCTAATTGTTTTTTGGTAGGTTTCCAAACTGCATTCCTTCCATCTATAGCATTTCTTAATGTTACTCAGTTCCTTTGGCTTTGATGCCTCATGATTGAGTATTGCTCTGTTTAAGTAGATTGTGATTTTGCTGTGGTCTGATAGGGGTGTCAGTGGGCTGACTGTGAACGCTCTGAGACTCTGGGTTGAGGTCAGTGATAAAGTAGTCTACAGTACTACTGCCAAGAGATGAGCTATAAGTGTACCTACTATAGGAGTCCCCTCAAAGCCAACCATTGACTATGTACATAATACCCAGCGTGCGACAGAGCTGCAGGAGTTGTGACCCGTTTTTGTTGGTTATGTTGTCATAGTTGTGCCTAGGGGGGCATATGTGGGAGGGAATGCTGTCACCTCCAGGCAGGTGTTTGTCCCCCTGTGTGCTGAGGGTGTCAGGTTCTTGTCCGGTTCTGGCATTTAGGTCGCCACAGACTAGTCCATGTCCCTGGGCCTGGAAATGATTGATTTCCCCCTCCAGGATGGAGAAGCTGTCTTCATTAAAATATGGGGATTCTAGTGGGGCGATATAGGTAGCACACAGGAGGACAGTTTTCTCTGTTAGGATAATTTCCTTTTGAATTTCGAGCCAAATGTAGAATGTTCCTGTTTTGATTAATTTAATGGAGTGAGTTAGGTCTGCTCTATACAAAATTAGCATACCCCCTGAGTCCCTTCCCTGTTTCACACCTGGTAGTTTGGTGGATGGGACTACCAGCTCTCTGTAACCTAGAGGGCAACCAGTGGGTCTGTCTCCTCTATACCAGGTTTCTTGCAGGATGACAATGTCTGTATTACCGATTTCTTTGGTGAAGTCCGGGTTTCTGCTCTTCAGGCCAAAGGCAGATGACCTCAGGCCTTGGATATTCCAGGATGATATAGTGAATGCTTTTTGTTCCATAGAGTGTCCAATGTTGTTGGTTGTGGTTTTCTCTCTCTGTCTCTCTCTCTCTGTCTCTCTCTCTCTGTCTCTCTCTCTCTCTCTGTCTCGCTCTCTCTCTGTCTCTCTCTCTCGATGTGGCTCTCTCTTGATGTTGCTCTCCCTCTCTCGGTGGGTCTCTCTCTCCCTCTCTCGGTGGGTCTCTCGCTCTCTCTCTCTCTCGATGGGTCTCTCTCTCTCTTGGTGGGTCTCTCTCTCTCTCTCTCGGTGGGTCTCTCTCTCCCTCTCTCGGTGGGTCTCTCGCTCTTTCTCTCTCTCGATGGGTCTCTCGCTCTTTCTCTCTCTCGATGGGTCTCTCTCTCTCGGTGGGTCTCTCTCTCCCTCTCTCGGTGGGTCTCTCTCTCTTTCTCTCTCTCAATGGGTCTCTCTCTCTCAATGGGTCTCTCTCTCTCTCAATGGGTCTCTCTCTCAATGTGTGTCTCTCTCTCTCGATGTGGCTCTCGCTTGATGCCGCTCTCGCTCTCTCAATGTCTCTCGACCGATTATGATTTTTCAACACCGATACAGATTATTGGAGGAGGACCAAAAAACAACAACAAATATATATATATATATATTACAAAAATATGCCGTATTTTATATTAATGACCATTGCAATTGAACACTTATTTTAACTTAATATAATACATCAATAAAATCTATTTAGCTTCAAGTAGATAATGAAACCTGTTCAATTTGGTTTAAATAATGCAAAAACAAAGTTTTGGAGAAGAATGTAAAAGTGCAATATGTGCTATGTAAGAAAACGTTTCAGTTCCTTGCTCAGAACATGAGAACATATGAAAGCTGGTGGTTCCTTTTTACATGAGTCTTCAATATTCCCAGGTAAGAAGTTTTAGGTTGTAGTTATTAAAGGACTATTTCCCTCTATACCATTTGTATTTCATTAACCTTTGACTATTGGATGTTTTTATAGGCACTTTAGTATTGCCAGTGTAACAGTATAGCCTCCGTCCCTCTCCTCGCTCCTCCCTGGGCTCGAACCAGCAACACAACGACCACAGCCACCACATCGAAGCAGCGTTACCCATGCAGAGCAAGGGAAACAACCACCCCAAGGCTCAGAGCGAGTGAAGTTTGAAACGCTATTAGCGCGCGCTAACTAGCCAGCCATTTCACTTCGGTCACACCAGCCTCATCTCGTGAGTTGGTAGGTATTAAGTCAAAAACAGCGCAATGCTTGACGCACATCGAAGAGCTGCTGGCAAAACGCACGAAAGTGCTGTTTGAATGAATATTTACGCGCCTGCTTCTGCCTACCACCGCTCAGTCAGATACTTGTATACTCAGTCAGATTATATGCCACACAGGACACGCTAGATAATATCTAGTAATATCATCAACCATGTGTAGTTAACTAGTTAACTAGTGATTATTTTTTCACAAGATAAGTTTAATGCTAGCTAGCAACTTACCTTGGCTTACTGCATTTGTGTAACAGGCAGTCTCCTTGTGGAGTGCAATGAGAGAGAGGCAGGTCGTTATTGCATTGGACTAGTTAACTGTAAGGTTGCAAGATTGGATCCCTTGACAAGGTCACTGACAAGGTGCAAATCTGTCTTTCTGCCCCTGAAGGAGGCAGTTAACCCACCGCTCCGAGGCCGTCATTGAAAATAAGAATGTGTTCTTAACTGACTTGCCTAGTTAAATATCTCTCTCTCTCTCTCTCTCTTGATGTCTCTCTCTCTCTCTCTTGATGTCTCTCTCTTGATGTCTCTCTCTCTCGGTGTCTCTCTCTTGATGTCTCTCTCTCTCGGTGTCTCTCTTGATGTCTCTCTCTCTCGGTGTCTCTCTTGATGTCTCTCTCTCTCGGTGTCTCTCTTGATGTCTCTCTCTCTCGGTGTCTCTCTTGATGTCTCTCTCTCTCGGTGTCTCTCTTGATGTCTCTCTCTCTCTCGATGTCTCTCTCTCTCTCGATGTCTCTCTCTCTCTCGATGTCTCTCTCGATGTCTGTCTCTCTCTCTCGATGTCTCTCTCGATGTCTCTCTCTCTCTCGATGTCTCTCTCTCTCGATGTCTCTCTCTCTCTCGATGTCTGTCTCTCTCTCTCGATGTCTGTCTCTCTCTCGATGTCTGTCTCTCTCTCGATGTCTGTCTCTCTCTCGATGTCTCTCTCTCTCTCTCGATGTCTCTCTCTCTCTCTCGATGTCTCTCTCTCTCTCTCGATGTCTCTCTCTCTCTCTCGATGTCTCTCTCTCTCTCTCGATGTCTCTCTCTCTCTCTCGATGTCTCTCTCTCTCTCGATGTCTCTCTCTCTCTCGATGTCTCTCTCTCTCTCTCGATGTCTCTCTCTCTCTCTCGATGTCTGTCTCTCTCTCTCGATGTCTGTCTCTCTCTCTCTCGATGTCTGTCTCTCTCTCTCTCGATGTCTCTCGATGTCTCTCTCTCGATGTCTCTCTCTCGATGTCTCTCTCTCGATGTCTCTCTCTCGATGTCTCTCTCTCGATGTCTCTCTCTCGATGTCTCTCGACGTCTCTCTCTCTCTTGATGTCTCTCTCTTGATCTCTCTCTTGATCTCTCTCTCTTGATGTCTCTCACTCTCTTTCGATGTCTGTTCCTCTTGATGTCTCTCTCTTGATGTCTCTCTCTTGATGTCTCTCTCTTGATGTCTCTCTCTTGATGTCTCTCTCTTGATGTCTCTCTCTTGATGTCTCTCTCTTGATGTCTCTCTCTCGATGTCTCTCGACGTCTCTCTCTCTCTTGATGTCTCTCTCTTGATCTCTCTCTTGATCTCTCTCTCTCTTGATGTCTCTCACTCTCTTTCGATGTCTGTTCCTCTTGATGTCTCTCTCTTGATGTCTCTCTCTTGATGTCTCTCTCTTGATGTCTCTCTCTTGATGTCTCTCTCTTGATGTCTCTCTCTTGATGTCTCTCTCTTGATGTCTCTCTCTCTCGATGTCTCTCTCTCTCTCTCTCGATGTCTCTCTCTCTCTCTCTCTCGATGTCTCTCTCTCTCTCTCGATGTCTCTCTCTCTCTCTCGATGTCTCTCGATGTCTCTCGATGTCTCTCGATGTCTCTCGACGTCTCTCGACGTCTCTCGACGTCTCTCTCTCTCTTGATGTCTCTCTCTTGATCTCTCTCTTGATCTCTCTCTCTCTTGATGTCTCTCACTCTCTTTCGATGTCTGTTCCTCTTGATGTCTCTCTCTTGATGTCTCTCTCTTGATGTCTCTCTCTTGATGTCTCTCTCTTGATGTCTCTCTCTTTCTCGATGTCTCTCTCTCTCTTGATGTCTCTCTCTCTCGGTGTCTCTCTTGATGTCTCTCTCTCTCGATGTCGCTCTTGATGTCTCTCTCTCTCGATGTCTCTCTCTCTCGATGTCAAATTCAAATTCAAGCTGCTTTATTGGCATGAAAAACATTGTGTCAATATTGCCAAAGCAACAATGTATACAATATACATTGTAACAAAATTATAAATGATAGTGCAGTAAATAATAATACAAAATTAAATACAAAAATAATAACAATAAAATGGTAACAGTCAATAGTAGAAATGTAATAAATATAATTTGATGTCTCTTGATGTCTCTCTCTCTCTCTTGATGTCTCTCTCTCTCTCTTGATGTCTCTCTCTCTCTCTTGATGTCTCTCTCTCTCTCTTGATGTCTCTCTCTCTCTCTTGATGTCTCTCTCTCTCTCTTGATGTCTCTCTCTCTCTCTCTTGATGTCTCTCTCTCTCTCTTGATGTCTCTCTCTCTCTCTCTCTCTCTCTCTCGATGTCTGTCCCTCTTGATGTCTCTCTCTCTCGATGTCTGTCCCTCTTGATGTCTCTCTCTCTCGATGTCTGTCCCTCTTGATGTCTCTCTCTCTCTCGATGTCTGTCCCTCTTGATGTCTGTCCCTCTTGATGTCTCTCTCTCTCTCGATGTCTCTCTTTCTCTCTCGATGTCTCTCGTTCTCGATGTCTCTCTCAATGTCTCTCACTCTCTCTCTCGATGTGTCTCTCTCTCTCTCTTGATGTCTCTCTCTCTCTCTCTCGATGTCTCTCTCTCAAATTCAAATTCAAGCTGCTTTATTGGCATGAAAAACATTGTGTCAATATTGCCAAAGCAACAATGTATACAATATACATTGTAACAAAATTCTAAATGATAGCAAATATAAAATATACAAGTGTAGTAAATAATGTCTCTCTCTCTCTCGATGTCTCTCTCTCGATGTCTCTCTCTCTCTCGATGTCTCTCTCTCTCTCTCTTGATGTCTCTCTCTCTCTCTCTCTTGATGTCTCTCTCTCTCTCTCTCTCTCTTGATGTCTCTCTCTCTCTCTCTTGATGTCTCTCTCTCTCTCTCTCTTGATGTCTCTCTCTCTCTCTCGATGTCTTTCTCTCTCTCTCGATGTCTCTCTCTCAAATTCAAATTCAAGCTGCTTTATTGGCATGAAAAACATTGTGTTAATATTGCCAAAGCAACAATGTATACAATATACATTGTAACAAAATTCTAAATGATAGCAAATATAAAATATAAAAGTGTAGTAAATAATAATACAAAATTAAATACAAAAATAATAATAATTACAGTAATAACAATAATAGCAGTAACAAGTTAGTTACTGCTTACTATGCAGATGTTATTATTCAGTGTCCCTCAGGCTATGGCAGGAAAATACATATTTGGCTGCAAGAGGAGCCATTGCTCCTTCGCCCATGAGTATTCTTAGTTTTTCCTCTGGGTTCAATTTGTAAAAATTTGGAATATGTTTAGTAATTTCTGTGAATAATGAATCTCTTTGTGAGGAATATTTATCACAGTAAAGGAGAAAGTGCATCTCTGTCTCTACCTCCCCTGTTATGCAGTGACCACATGCATGCTCCTCTTTGGGTAGCCATGTCTTTTTATGTCTGCCGGTTTCTATTGCCAATCGGTGGTCACTCAGCCTGTACTTGGTAAGTATCTGTCTCTGCTTCGTATCTCTGACAGAGTAGAGATAATCAGCCAATTCATATTCTCTGTTTGGGGTCAGATAGCAATTTAGTCGGCTTTGGGATTTTTTTTTCATTTTTCCAATGTTCCTTTGATTGGTTCATGATTTTGCTTATTGGAATTCTTTCTTTTGAAGCAGTGCTGGTGTCAGCTTGGTTGGTGAGGTCCAACACCAGCTGACTGAGAGGGCTCGTTTCTGGGCTCAGCTCTTGGGTTTGAAGTGATTTAAATTGCAGACTTGAATTTGGACTTGAATTCAGATGTAGCCAAAATTTTAATGATCTTTTCTGTATTTTCATTATTACTGGAAAACGGCCCAATTCTGCCCTACATGCATTAGTTGGTGTATTTCTCTGGACTTGTAGGATTTTCCGACAGAATTCTGCATGTAGGGCTTCAATTGGATGTTTGTCCCACATTTTAAAGTCCAGTTTATTGAGTGGTCCCCAAACCTCACTTCCATAAAGAGCTATTGGTAGGATTACACTGTCAAATATTTTAGTCCAAATTCTAATTGGGATGTTGATTTTGAATAATTTCATTTTTATTGCATACATTGCTCTGCGGGCTTTTTCTTTGAGTGCATTCACTGCCATATTAAAGTTTCCCGATGCAGATATGGTCAGACCAAGATAGGTGTAATTGTTTGTGTATTCAATTAAGGTGTTGTTCAGGGTGAATTTATATTTGTGTTTCTGACATCTGTTTTTTTTTTGGAAAATCATGATTTTAGTTTTTTGGAAATTTACTGCCAGGGCCCAATTATGGCAATATTGCTCCAGAATATTAATTTTCTGTTGAAGACCTTCTTTGGTTGGTGATACCAAGAAGTACCAAGTCATCAGCATATAGCAGGTATTTCACCTCTGTGTCAAATAGTGTGAGTCCTGGGGCTGGAGATTGGTCCAACATGTCTGCTAATTCATTGATATAAATGTTGAAAAGATTTGGACTCAAACCGCAGCCTTGTCTCACACCTCGACATTGTGAAAAAAATTCTGTTCTTTGGTTTTTGATTTTTATTGCACACTTGTTTTCTGTGTACATACATTTTGTTAAGTCATATACCTTACCACCAAGCCCACTTTGTAGAATTTTGTAGAATAGCCCTTTGTGCCAAATCGAATCAAATGCTTTTTTAAAGTCAATAAAGCAAGCAAAGATTTTGCCCTCTTTTTTTTGGTGGACGTGTTTATTAATTAGTGTGTGTAAGGTGTATATATGGTCAGTAGTGCGATGGTTAGGGAGAAAGCCAATTTGACATTTACTTATTACATTTTTTTCTTGAAGAAAGGTTTGAATTCTTGAATTCTTGAATTCAAAATGCTACAGAAAATCTTTCCCAAGTTACTGTTTACGCAAATTCCCCTGTAATTATTGGAGTCTGATTTGTCTCCACTTTTGTGGATAGGGGAGATGAGCCCCTGGTTCCAGACATCAGGGAAGCAGCCAGAAGTTAAAACCATGTTGAACAATTTAAGCACAGCATTTTGCAACTCAAACTCTCTCTCTCTCAATGTCTCTCTCGATGTGTCTCTCAAATTCAAATTCAAATTCAAGCTGCTTTATTGGCATGAAAAACATTGTGTCAATATTGCCAAAGCAACAATGTATACAATATACATTGTAACAAAATTCTAAATGATAGCAAATATAAAAGTGTAGTAAATAATAATACAAAATTAAATACAAAAATAATAATAATTACAGTAATAACAATAATAGCAATAACAATTAAGTTACTGCTTACTATGCAGATGTTATTATTCAGTGTCCCTCAGGCTATGGCAGGAAAATACATATTTGGCTGCAAGAGGAGCCATTGCTCCTTCGCCCATGAGTATTCTTAGTTTTTCCTCTGGGTTCAATTTGTAAAAATTTGGAATATGTTTAGTAATTTCTGTGAATAATGAATCTCTTTGTGAGGAATATTTATCACAGTAAAGGAGAAAGTGCATCTCTGTCTCTACCTCCCCTGTTATGCAGTGACCACATACACGCTCCTCTTTGGGTAGCCATGTCTTTTTATGTCTGCCGGTTTCTATTGCCAATCGGTGGTCACTCAGCCTGTACTTGGTAAGGATCTGTCTCTGCTTCGTATCTCTGACAGAGTAGAGATAATCAGCCAATTCATATTCTCTGTTTAGGGTCAGATAGCAATTTAGTCGGCTTTGGGATTTTGTTTCATTTTTCCAATGTTGTAAATATGATTCCTTTGATTGGTTCATGATTTTGCTTATTGGAATTCTTTCTTTTGAAGCAGTGCTGGTGTCAGCTTGGTTGGTGAGGTCCAACACCAGCTGACTGAGAGGGCTCGTTTCTGGGCTCAGCTCTTGGGTTTGAAGTGATTTAAATTGCAGACTTGAATTTGGACTTGAATTCAGATGTAGCCAAAATTTTAATGATCTTTTCTGTATTTTCATTATTACTGGAAAACGGCCCAATTCTGCCCTACATGCATTAGTTGGTGTATTTCTCTGGACTTGTAGGATTTTCCGACAGAATTCTGCATGTAGGGCTTCAATTGGATGTTTGTCCCACATTTTAAAGTCCAGTTTATTGAGTGGCCCCCAAACCTCACTTCCATAAAGAGCTATTGGTAGGATTACACTGTCAAATATTTTAGTCCAAATTCTAATTGGGATGTTGATTTTGAATAATTTCATTTTTATTGCATACATTGCTCTGCGGGCTTTTTCTTTGAGTGCATTCACTGCCATATTAAAGTTTCCCGATGCAGATATGGTCAGACCAAGATAGGTGTAATTTTTTGTGTGTTCAATTAAGGTGTTGTTCAGGGTGAATTTATATTTGTGTTTCTGACATCTGTTTTTTTTTTGGAAAATCATGATTTTAGTTTTTGGAAATTTACTGCCAGGGCCCAATTATGGCAATATTGCTCCAGAATATTAATTTTCTGTTGAAGACCTTCTTTGGTTGGTGATAGAAGTACCAAGTCATCAGCATATAGCAGGTATTTCACCTCTGTGTCAAATAGTGTGAGTCCTGGGGCTGGAGATTGGTCCAACATGTCTGCTAATTCATTGATATAAATGTTGAAAAGATTTGGACTCAAACTGCAGCCTTGTCTCACACCTCGACATTGTGAAAAAAATTCTGTTCTTTGGTTTTTGATTTTTATTGCACACTTGTTTTCTGTGTACATACATTTTATTAAGTCATATACCTTACCACCAAGCCCACTTTGTAGAATTTTGTAGAATAGCCCTTCGTGCCAAATCGAATCAAATGCTTTTTTAAAGTCAATAAAGCAAGCAAAGATTTTGCCCTCTTTTTTTTGGTGGACGTGTTTATTAATTAGTGTGTGTAAGGTGTATATATGGTCAGTAGTGCGATGGTTAGGGAGAAAGCCAATTTGACATTTACTTATTACATTTTTTCTTGAAGAAAGGTTTGAATTCTTGAATTCAAAATGCTACAGAAAATCTTTCCCAAGTTACTGTTTACGCAAATTCCCCTGTAATTATTGGGGTCTGATTTGTCTCCACTTTTGTGGATAGGGGAGATGAGCCCCTGGTTCCAGACATCAGGGAAGCAGCCAGAAGTTAAAACCATGTTGAACAATTTAAGCACAGCATTTTGCAACTCAGGTGTGCTGTTTTTCAGCATTTCATTTCTGATGTTGTCTAGACCACAAGCCTTCTTTGATTTAATAGATTTTAGCTTTTCATTTAGTTCTTGTTGGGTTATTGGGTAATCTAATGGATTTTGGTTGTTTTTAATGACTGATTCAAGGATGTTCAATTTTTCTTTAATTTCTAATTGGTTCTGTTGCAAGTCTTTTTGTGGGATGTTTTTGTATAGATTATCAAAATAAGTTTTCCAAATTCCTACATCTTGTATTGCTAATTCTTGTGGCTTTGTTGTGCTTAAATTGTTCCACATGTCCCAGAACTGATTTTGGTCAATTGCGTTTTCAATTTCATCAAGTGTCCTGTTGGTATAATTAAATTTCTTGCGTTTCAGTGTTTGTTTATACTGTTTCAGAGTTTCAAAGTATTCATATCGTAGCTCTGGGTTGTTTTGCTGCTTATGTTTTTTGTTTGACATTTGTCTCAAGTGTTTTCTAATTGTTTTACATTCATTATCAAACCATTTGTCAGAAACATTTTGATTTTTGCTTCTGATGTTGCATTTCTTTGGTTTTCTCAAATTTGCTTTCGATGCTGCTTTTTGGAATATGCAGTTGATGTTTTGAGTAGCTGAATTGACACCATCTTTATTGTTTTGGTACCGTGAGTTATTGAAAAACTGTATAGAGTTCATTATTTCATTTGAGTTCAATGCTTCAGTGAATCTCTGCACTGTTTGGAGCCCATCTGTATGATTGGTTTATGTTGTAGAGTTTATTGGGCTGTTTTTTTGAATGAATATTGCCGGTTAATTTCTTCAGAAACACGTTGATCTGACTGTGATCTGACAAGGGTGTCTGTGGTCTGACAGTGAATGCACTAATGGAAGAGGGGTCAATGTCAGTGATGGCATAATCGACTACACTTGTCCCAAGAGCTGAGCAGTAAGTAAACTGACCTAAAGAGTCCCCTCTGATTCTACCATTAAGCATGTACAGGCCTAAGGCTCGACAGAGATGTACTAACTCCTTTCCATTTTTGTTCAGTATTTGGTCAGGACTGTTTCTATTATTTATAATAGGGCTACTGTATAAGGACGGGTGTCCAAATATGTGATGGTTACCTCCCGCATCAGTGTAGTCAGGCTCAGAACCTGTTCTTGCATTGAAATCTCCACAAAGAAGCACTTTACCCTGTGCCTGAAATGTAATGATTTCTGTCTGGAGATTGTCAAAAAACTGATCATCATAATATGATGAATCTGAAGGAGGAGCATAAGCTGCACATATGTATACATCATTGTCACAATAGATTGTACCTTTGTTAAGTTTTAGCCAAATGTGAGTGGTACCTTTTTTCATTTCATCCAGCGCTAAGTCCCGCTTATGCCAAATGATGATTCCACCTGAGTCTCGGCCCCTTTTAACATGTTTATGTTTGATTGACGGTAGTAAACTTTCTCTATAGCCTGAGGGACACTGAGTATCTATGTCTCCACGACACCATGTTTCCAGTAGGATTATGATGTCCTGTCCCTTGATGTTTTTAAGCAATTCTGGATTTGTTGTTTTATAACCAAAATGTGAAGAGTATAGGCCCTGGATATTCCAAGAGCTGATACTTAATGATCTCATTTATAATAAGTGATATTCACTGGTTTAAGTAAAGTACATCGAAAAAAAACAAATAAAAATAATACTATATATATATATATATATATATACATATATATATACATATACATATATATATACATACATATACACATACATACACATACACACATATATATATATATATATACATATACATACATACATACATATACACATACACACACATACATACATACATACATACATACACACACACACACACACACACGCAGACACACACGCACACACACCATCACACAGAATTATTATTATAATACCGGTGTCAATAAAATTAAGAATAGTTGTAAACAAATTAATAAGAATGGAATAAGATTGCACATAAAATAAGTACAATGCAATCTGCAACCCTGTGTGTGTGTGTGTGTGTGTGTGTGTGTGTGTGTGTGTGTGTGTGTGTGTGTGTGTGTGTGTGTGTGTGTGTGTGTGTGTGTGTGTGTGTGTGTGTGTGTGTGTGTGTGTGTGTGTGTGTGTGCGTGCGTGCCCGTGTGTGAATTAAAGGGACTGTCTAGCTCAGTAGTCTGCATATTAGTTGCAGTAGTTGGCGCACCTCTCCTATCTCTGATTGTTCTAGGGGTCTTCTGCCAGAGGTTACCTCAGCATATGTAGGCTGATGATCTGACTGATACAAGGTGTGGACTGCGTCATGTGGTCTACTTCCCTGAAGGGCAGTGTTCTGTCCGACCCTGGAGTAGTGGTCAGAGCTGTGTTGTGATGGGCTGGGTCTAGTAGAGCTGTGTTGTGATGACCTGGGTCTAGTAGAGCTGTGTTGTGATGGGCTGGGTCTAGTAGAGCTATGTTGTGATGGGCCAGGTCTAGTAGAGCTGTGTTGTGATGGGATGGGTCTAGTCGTGCTGTCCTGAGGCGGGTCTGGTCTGGTAAATATGTGCTGTGGTTGGCCTGGTCTAGTATAGCTGTGCTGTAATAAGCTGTGTCTAGCTCTTTTCTCCTCGGGATGGTTGAGGTACTGTTGTTTCAGATGGTGGGGCGGGGGACCTTTGTTGCTGGGGTGATGGGTGTGTGGGTCCCTGCCAAGTGTTGCATCTTTTAGGTCCTTGGCAAAGGTTCTGATACTGTCCTGATCAAGATGTACATTATCATATAAGTGTTGACATGTCAGAGTGGGGTGGTGAGCCGTTCTGACGTTGAGCAGTGAGGCACAGTCCACAGTGATCTGTTGATTTATTTTGTCGATCAACTTTCCTGGGAAGTCTTTTCTTGGTAGGAGGGTGGACACAACTATATTGGTTGTAGGGAACATAGCCTGTGCCAGTTCTGCCACTCTTCTCACTGCCCCAGATACATTTTCACCTTTAGCATGAAGGTCGTTTGTGCCAGTGTGGATGATGATGTTGTCAGGGGTGTCAATCTTGGTCTGACTGAGTAGCTGCATTGCACTCTCAGCTGTAGGACACCAGAACTTATACACCTTGTGTCTAGGGAATAATCTTTCCTGGACTAAGAACTTCCCATTTGAATCAATTAGGATTGCAGTTGTGGGTGATTTTCTGGGTGGCGCAGACTGGGAGGCTGGTAAGTTGACCTGGGCTGGAGCAGATTGGGAGGCTGGTAGGTTGACCTGGGCTGGAGCAGATTGGGAGGCTGGTAAATTGACCTGGGTTGGAGCAGACTGGGATGCTGGTAAGTTGACCTGGGCTGGAGCAGACTGGGATGCTGGTAAGTTGACCTGGGCTGGAGAAGACTGGGATGCTGGTAAGTTGACCTGGGCTGGAGCAGACTGGGATGCTGGTAAGTTGACCTGGGCTGGAGCAGACTGGGATGCTGGTAAGTTGACCTGGGCTGGAGCAGACTGGGATGCTGGTAAGTTGACCTGGGCTGGAGCAGTGTCATCAGGCTGTGTGGTGAAGGCCATGCTGGTCTCAGGTTCTGATTGTGTTATGCCAAGCTGGTGGACATGTTCTCTAGATACAGAGGACACAATGACTCGCTGCCGGTTGAGGGTGTCAATGTATCTCTCTTTTTGTTCTAGCTCCTTTCTTGTTGTGCTCAAATGGTCTCTGAGGTCATCATTTGTCTGACTCAGCTTGTCCATTCTGCTTTCTAATTTAGCAATAGATGCTCTGCTCTCCTCCCTGAACTGTTTCATCTCTTCTTTGAGTTTCTGGATAGTGTCCTCCTCTTGAAGCTTGTTCTCTCTGAGTTCTATGACCTCTGCTTCGACTAGAGAGAGGGTGTCGTGGAAACGTTGCATAGCAGGTGTTCTTATTGAAATTGACATGTCCTTGACTCTGTCTGCTGCAGGTGAGGTAGGTAGAGGGACATTGAGGGCTTCCTGCTGGGTCACAGAGACCATTGGGGTCTGCTTTTCTCCATCTCCCTCCTTGACTTTTTCCTCAGTTTCTGAGATTATTTCAGCGTCTGCTTTTAGGGCAGCAAACCTATTCTCAAAAGCTTGGAGGCTTGAATCATTGCCTTGTATCAATACAGTTCCATTATTATATAAGTTTACTGTTTGATATGTGTTGCTCTGGTCAGCTTCTTCAAAAATGCTGATCTGACATCCTTGGCTGATGCCCCTCTTTTTGAGAAAGGAAAATGTTTACAAATAACCTTTTTCCATATGTTCCCTCGATTGGTATTAAAAATTAAATTTGCTCTTGTTTTGTAACTGGTAAGATCTGCAAACAGGCATTCATGGTTCTGTCCCATCAACAAACCTTTGAAACTTTTCTTAGCTTTCTCTGTTTGGATGTCTGGTGGGTAAACAATTTCCATAGCAACGCTGGTGATGTTTGCTACAATGTTGCAATAGAAGCAATGTTTCTTGTATTATGGTCTCTTGTTTCTTTAGAGGACTGTTTCACTTTGTTGTCCTTTTTCTTTTCCTTTTTCTTCTGTCCTTATTTTGTCCTTATTTTGTCTTCCTTTCTTCTGTTCTTTTTGTTATTCTTTGGTAGCTTGCTAGCTTCTTCCAGGAGAGTCCCTAGCAACTGCTTAGCAACAAGTAAACAATTCAGCTAGCTAAGATAACTGTACAATTTTATGAAAAATAATTACTTTTTCAAAAGCCTGTCTTTTTGGTTTGTTGCTTGTTTTGTCTTCTATTAGGTCTTGCGGTTTTCTTTTGATTTTTTCGATGTACTTCACTCTAAAAAACCATTTAAATCTCAATATATACAGGAGCTCATTTTTCAGCAGCTGCTCAATTTGGAACTCTCTCTCAATGTCTCTCTCGATGTCTCTCTCTCTCGATGTCTCTCTCTCTCTCTCTCGATGTCTCTCTCTCTCTCGATGTCTCTCTCTCGATGTCTCTCTCTCTCGATCTCTCTCTCGATGTCTCTCTCTCGATGTCTCTCTCTCTCTCTCGATGTCTCTCTCTCTCAATGTCTCTCTCTCTCTCGATGTCTCTCTCTCTCGATGTCTCTCTCTCGATGTCTCTCTCTCGATGTCTCTCTCTCGATGTCTCTCTCTCGATGTCTCTCTCTCTCAATGTCTCTCTCGATGTCTCTCTCTCTCGATGTCTCTCTCTCGATGTCTCTCGATGCCTCTCTCTCTCTCGATGTCTCTCTCTCTCGATGTCTCTCTCTCTCGATGTCTCTCTCTCTATGTCTCTCTCTCTCGATGTCTCTCTCTCTCTCTCGATGTCTCTCTCTCGATGTCTCTCTCTCTCGATCTCTCATTTTGCAACTCAAACTCTCTCTCTCTCAATGTCTCTCTCGATGTGTCTCTCTCTCTCTCGATGTCTCTCTCTCGATGTCTCTCTCGATCTCTCTCTCGATGTCTCTCTCTCAATGTCTCTCTCGATGTCTCTCTCTTTCGATGTCTCTCTCTCTCTCTCTCTCTCGATGTCTCTCTCTCTCTCAATGTCTCTCTCGATGTCTCTCTCTCGATGTCTCTCGATGCCTCTCTCTCTCTCGATGTCTCTCTCTCTCAATGTCTCTCTCGATGTCTCTCTCTCTCAATGTCTCTCTCGATGTCTCTCTCTCTCTCTCTCGATGTCTCTCTCTCTCTCAATGTCTCTCTCGATGTCTCTCTCTCTCGATGTCTCTCTCTCGATGTCTCTCGATGTCTCTCTCTCGATGTCTCTCTCTCTCGATGTCTCTCTCTCTCTCGATGTCTCTCTCGATGTCTCTCTCTCGATGTCTCTCTCGATGTCTCTCGATGCCTCTCTCTCTCGATGTCTCTCTCTCTCGATGTCTCTCTCTCTCGATGTCTCTCTCTCTCTCGATGTCTCTCTCTCTCGATGTCTCTCTCTCTCTCGATGTCTCTCTCTCTCGATGTCTCTCTCTCTCGATGTCTCTCTCTCTCGATGTCTCATTTTGCAACTCAAACTCTCTCTCTCTCAATGTCTCTCTCGATGTGTCTCTCTCTCGATGTCTCTCTCTCGATGTCTCTCTCTCGATGTCTCTCGATGTCTCTCTCTCGATGTCTCTCGATGTCTCTCTCTCGATGTCTCTCTCTCTCTCAATGTCTCTCTCGATGTCTCTCTCTCTCGATGTCTCTCTCTCTCTCTCTCTCGATGTCTCTCTCTCTCTCGATGTCTCTCTCGATGTCTCTCTCTCGATGTCTCTCGATGCCTCTCTCTCGATGTCTCTCTCTCTCAATGTCTCTCTCGATGTCTCTCTCTCGATGTCTCTCGATGCCTCTCTCTCTCTCGATGTCTCTCTCTCTCTCGATGTCTCTCTCTCGATGTCTCTCTCGATCTCTCTCTCTCGATCTCTCTCTCTCGATGTCTCTCTCTCTCTCGATGTCTCTCTCTCTCGATGTCTCTCTCTCTCTCGATGTCTCTCTCTCTCTCGATGTCTCTCTCTCTCTCTCTCGATGTCTCTCTCTCTCTCGATGTCTCTCTCTCTCTCGATGTCTCTCTCTCTCGATGTCTCTCTCTCTCGATGTCTCTCTCTCTCGATGTCTCTCTCTCTCGATGTCTCTCTCTCGATGTCTCTCTCTCTCGATGTCTCTCTCTCTCGATGTCTCTCTCTCTCGATGTCTCTCTCTCTCGATGTCTCGCTCTCTCTCTCTCTTGGTGTCTCTCTCTCTCTCTCTCTCTCTCTCTTTCTCGATGTCTCTCTCTTTCTCGATGTCTCTCTCTCTCTCTCGATGTCTCTCTCTCGATGTCTCTCTCTTGATGTCTCTCTCTCTCGATGTCTCTCTCTTGATGTCTCTCTCTCTCTCTTGATGTGTCTCTCTCTCTTGATCTGTGTCTCTCTCTTGATGTGTGTCTCTCTTGATTTCTCTCTCTCTCTCTCGGTGTCTCTCTCTCTCGGTGTCTCTCTCTCTCGATGTCTCTCTCTCGATGTCTCTCTTGATGTCGCTCTCTCTCTTGATGTCGCTCTCTCTTTCGATACCTCTCTCTTGATGTCTCTCCCTCTTGGTGTCTCTCTCTCTTGATGTCTCTCTCTTTGTTGCTGCTTTTCTTTTTGTCTACTTGTTTCTTCTCCTCAGAGTTTGGCTCCTCTCCTCTCTCTGTATTAACTCACTGTACACTTTGCCCTGGCTGCTATTTGTTTTGTGTTGTATTAACTGTTTTACAACCCCTCTCTTTCTCTGTGTGGGGCAGATTTTCTGTGGAACCCGACAGCCAGACGGTTGCCATGTCGACCTCATCGCTACGGCGACAAGTAAAGAACATTGTCCACAACTTCTCAGAGGCCGAGATCAAGGTTCGCTCGTCCTCTTTCTTTTCTCTCTTCCTCTCCGACCACTTTTCCACTCACACCTCTATTTTTTTCTTCTTCTGTTACCCATTGTCCTCTTCCTCCTATCCTCACCACTTCGTTCAAGGCCATCTCACCTCCGTCTTCCCCGCCTCTGCTTCCTCCCTCTCCAACTCTTTCTTCCTCTCCTCCCTTACTTCTGTCTTAACTACTCTTAACTATTGACTATTAACTACTTACCAAAGAATACATTCCACTGTGTACTCCCTGTTTCTCCACCTCTCGCTATCTGGGTTCATGTAATCATGTTATCCATTCATCATGATGATTCTGTCCAGCCTGTTTATCATCACATCATCTCCACACCCCAGAGAGTAGAAGAGATGATCAGTTAAGGTGACCTACGATCATGGCTGTGGACGTATCAGGGGTTTATTTGACTAATTGTTTTGTCTGTTTTTACATGTTTAGTTGGGAGCTTTGTATCGTAATATATTTTGTTGGCTTGAGCCTGCCAAGGGAATGAATAGTCTGTTGTCTTGATATAAACTACCAGTTGATTAATCAATTAATTGATCAATAAATCACACCTTAGATTGTTTAATGTTGACTGCTTTTGGGGCGTCAGGTAGCCTAGTGGTTAGAGCCATGGGCCAGTCACCGAAAGGTTTCTCGATCGAATCCCTGAGCTGACCAGGTAAAAATCTGTCGTTCTGCCCCTGAACAAGGCAGTTAACCCACTGTTCCTAGGCCGTCATTGTAAATAATATTTTGTTCTTAACTGACTTGTCTAGTTAAAGAAAGAATCCTGATGTTTCTCTCCCCCCTCTGTCCCTTGTCTCCCCCCTCTGGCCCTTGTTTCCCCCCTCTGTCCCGTGTGTCTCTCGCCCCCTCTGTCCCGTGTGTCTCTCGCCCCCTCTGTCCCGTGTATCTCTCGCCCCTCTGTCCCGTGTGTCTCTCGCCCCCTCTGTCCCGTGTGTCTCTCGCCCCCTCTGTCCCGTGTGTCTCTCGCCCCCTCTGTCCCGTGTGTCTCTCGCCCCCTCTGTCCCGTGTGTCTCTCGCCCCCTCTGTCCCGTGTGTCTCTCGCCCCCTCTGTCCCGTGTCTCTCGCCCCCTCTGTCCCGTGTGTCTCTCGCCCCTCTGTCCCGTGTGTCTCTCGCCCCTCTGTCCCGTGTGTCTCTCTCCCCCTCTGTCCCGTGTGTCTCTCTCCCCCTCTGTCCCGTGTGTCTCTCTCCCCCTCTGTCCCGTGTGTCTCTCTCCCCCTCTGTCCCGTGTGTCTCTCGCCCCCTCTGTCCCGTGTGTCTCTCGCCCCCTCTGTCCCGTGTGTCTCTCGCCCCTCTGTCCCGTGTGTCTCTCGCCCCTCTGTCCCGTGTGTCTCGCCCCTCTGTCCCGTGTGTCTCTCGCCCCACTGTCCCGTGTGTCTCTCGCCCCACTGTCCCGTGTGTCTCTCGCCCCACTGTCCCGTGTGTCTCTCGCCCCTCTGTCCCGTGTGTCTCTCGCCCCTCTGTCCCGTGTGTCTCTCGCCCCTCTGTCCCGTGTGTCTCTCGCCCCTCTGTCCCGTGTGTCTCTCGCCCCTCTGTCCCGTGTGTCTCTCTTTTCCCCCATGCCCCTTGTCTCTCTACCCCTCTGTCCCGTGTGTCTCTCTACCAATCTGTCCCGTGTGTCTCTGTCCGGTGTGTCTCTCTTCCCCCCCCCACGCCCCTTGTCTCCTCTTTCACCATGCCCCTTTTCTCCTCTGTCCCCGGCCGCCCCTTGTCTCCTCTGTCCCCGGCCTCCCCTTGTCTCCTCTGTCCCCGGCCTCCCCTTGTCTCCTCTGTCCCCGGCCTCCCCTTGTCTCCTCTGTCCCCGGCCTCCCCTTGTCTCCTCTGTCCCCGGCCGCCCCTTGTCTCCTCTGTCCCCGGCCGCCCCTTGTCTCCTCTGTCCCCGGCCTCCCCTTGTCTCCAGGTGCGGGAAGCAACGTCCAATGACCCATGGGGCCCCAGCAGCTCTCTGATGTCAGAGATAGCAGACCTGACCTACAACGTAGTGGCCTTCTCTGAGATCATGAGCATGGTGTGGAAACGACTCAACGACCACGGCAAGAACTGGAGACACGTCTACAAGGTTTGCGAGTGTGGGTGGTGAGCGAGAGGAAGTGAAATGGAAAGTTGTGCGAATGTCTGTTCAATATTGACCATAACAACAGGTGACGTAGTCTGTCTGTCTGGTTTGTCTGCTCACACACTCACTCTCACTGTTTTATTTGTGCACATAGAAATAGGAATTAGAATACTAGAATGGACATAACTAAACCAAGATAGACCACAGTCCGTTGTTTTCAAATGGGATCAAATGAGTCATAGTGGGCAGAACCAAGCACAATCTAGCAAGATCCTATTGTCGCGTTCCTGCATTCATTTGCATATTTGCAATAACTCAATTTGCCTCTGCACTGTTTCTAAACCAACATTTTTTTAATACTTTGGCAAAGTTTAGTCCACTCTGTTCGTAACATATTTTAGTTTTGGGAAGAGAACTGTATTGAGAAAATTTGCAGAATATCGACAAATCCATCTCGTTCCATCTTCTCCCACTGCCGCCCACTGGGCTTCCTTTCACTACCATATTTGGTAGTGAGTAAAAATACCAAACGGATGCTTCACATTTATACATCCGGTGAAATCTCATTGTTCTAAGGCTTCATATGACAGTATAAAAGTTCTAGTGTAGCATACAGCAATCTGTGGTGGTAATCAAAGTAGTTTTTAACTGTAATGCAGTTGCTTGGTGATAATGACATGAACCAGTATGGGGGTTAGTGTCCATACAAGCTTTATACTCTGATTTGTACCTCAACAGTGTGAAATGCACATAAACAATAGCCTAAATGTAGGCTAATTCTGCTGTGGGGAAATGAGGAGATTCGGGATCTTCCTTCACTGCCCTTTCCTGTACTCTTCCTTGGCAATTCCGTTGTTTTGGTCGAGTTCGATTAACCTCTTTACCACATCTATGGCTGCCATTCTCGTCCCGTTCTGGAACTTTGAGGGTTTATGACAGAGCATCTCCAGTAATGGAATATCTCTGTGGTTTCTACTGTACTGTGTGTTCTCCAGGCTATGACTCTCATGGAGTACCTCATAAAGACGGGTTCAGAGCGCGTGGCTCAGCAGTGCAGAGAGAACATCTACGCTGTCCAGACGCTCAAGGACTTCCAGTTCATCGACAGAGACGGCAAGGACCAGGTACGACACACTGTACACACACTGTACACACATTCCCAAACACACACTGGTACGGGATCACTACTCACCTCTCATTGAAGGACTTTACAATGTTTTCACTGTGACCTCTTATACAAACACAGAGTGAAAAGCCAACAGTAACATGTTTATGGGCTGGTAATGGCAATATAGCAGGTCACAGGGAAACACTGATGGAAATGGAATGACTGAAACAGAAATGTAGCACTTAGTTTGCAAGCAAATAACTGACATTTATCAACAATTCAGTGACACAGCTGCGTAGTTAGGAAGGTTGTGCACTGAGTTGTATGTACTCATGTTCATTCACCTGCGTGTGTCAGGGGGTGAATGTGCGGGAGAAGGCCAAACAGCTGGTAACACTGCTGAAGGACGAGGAGAGACTACGAGAGGAGAGGATCCATGCCCTCAAGACCAAAGAGAAGATGGCACAGACCACCAGTGGTGAGAGACAACTACATTACCCAGCCTGCACCAGCCACCAGGGGATCTGAAACAGATTGAGGAGGAAAGCAAACCATAAACAGAAATGTAGTTTTAAGTTGTCTGCTGTGATGCAGAGCTGCCCTGATCCTGGAGAGATGCATGTGGTGTTTGCAGGCTTTTGTTCCTGCCCAGCTCTAACTATGCCATGATGCGCAAGCAATACCATTTTCTTTCGCCTCCTTTCCCTGTTCTCCGTTCCCTTCATCCTGTCCCCCAGCCTCTTCGGTCCCTTCAGCTCCAGGTCTGGGGGGTGGAGCGCTGTCTCAGGGCTCTCACTCTGGAGGGGCGGACCCAGAGCAAGCGTGGCCACAGAGCTCCGGTGAGGAGGACCTGCAGCTGCAGCTGGCCCTGGCCATGAGCAAGGAGGAGGCGGAACAGGTATACAGTACAGCCAGCCTGGAGCTGGTGGAGGATAGGCTGAGCCCCCGCTGGCCAACCACACTGTTAACCTGCGGTCCAATGGCTTGATAAACGGGTTGATTTGTATAGGATATATGCACTGTACACCCTACAACCACTATACATAGAACACATATATATGGTGACACTTAACTGCAGTCCATAACAGAAGTATCCGGGCATAGCAAGGTTAACCCAGGACAATGTGTGTTTCCATTCACTCACCTTTACCCTCTGACCCCTGACCCCCAGACTACTGTGGCCCCTCTGGAGGACGCAGAGCTCCGCTATGCACTCACACTCAGCAAGGAAGTACAAGAACAGGTCAGGGGGCAAAGGTCACCACCTGACCGACCGATCATCATCTATCTGTCAATCTGTCTACCCAGCCGGCAGTCACTCCATCGAGTCTTAATCCCAATCAAAATGAATGATATTCATAGGAATGATCTGTTTCATTAATTTCAAACATACACGTCAATGGGTTAATAATATAAGAAGGAAAGAAGTAGTTTTAAAAATATCAGTGTAAAATGATGCATGGCAAAGACTTCATAATTTGAATGACTCAATTTAACCCTTTCTGAATGAGTGATTACTCCCTTTTTTCCTTCCATTGCAAATCACTGTTCTGAACGCATGCTTCAAACTACACACACAATGACATACTTAAACACACTCAATTAAAGCAATCTTCCAGTGCCCGCACTCTGCAAGTTGGAGGGCAGTATTCAATCAACACCGGTATTCAGAAGTTTAGAGGCTAAGGCAAAACAACACTCCCTAAGCATTGTTAAAACTACAGGTTGTTTTTTTACCCAGTTTGTTATTTTGTCTCAAAGTTCTTAAGCATAGATACAACCTCAGTGTAATTCTAGCACCACGACGTCATTCTAGGATCCTGACTTCGTTCTAGAATGTCAACTTCCTTGCAGAAGCACAAGAAGAGGACTGTTGTTTTGTCTGCCCATGAACACTTCTGGATACAGGCAGTGGTTGAATAGAGAGCCCTGGCAGACAGTCCACGTCCAGTATGGCTGGGACCCTGACCGGTTTCTTCAGAAGGTGAAAGAGGATACTGCCCATAGCGGCTGGTCTAGAATCAGTTTTTGATTTCCTCAAGGAAGGGAGAATGTTTTCCAACTCCCTAAGGTGGGTTGAGGAGAGCTGATCTGAGAGCAGCCACTAAAGGCAGCATCTCTCCTGGAGCTTTGCATCACGGTCAGATAGTTTTTCCTGGGGGAGTGAAATTAAGTTGCTCCCTAGACACTGATCTAATGTCAGTTTAGCATATTCTCCCCAAATGGCTTTGGCTACAATTTGGAGGTAGTAAGCTGATCCTAGATCTGTGCCTATGGGCTGGCCTGCCCGAGCGCTTGTCGCAGGTGATGACATCACAGCTGTATGTGATTGGCAGGAGGAGAGGCTGCGCAGGGGGGACGACCTGAGACTGCAGATGGCCATCGAGGAGAGCAGGATGGAGAAGGCCAAGCCAGAGGAGGTGTGTTTGGTGACGTGTGTGTACGCCAGCCATAGGGGAGGGGTGGATGGGGGCTACACACACTCTTTAGACAATACCACTCAGTTCCTCTTTCTCTCTCCTGGTGTTACCTGCTGTAGTTGTGTCTCTCACCTGTGCATTCTGTGATGGAGAGAACTGAAAGCGAAGGTAGTGTAGACCGACACCAGAAGGGTTTCTGAACCCTATCGGGTAACTAACTGTAAGCTATGATATTTCCGAGAGGAGCCTTTTTTGAATTAAAAGTTGTGCTTAAGAACTGAGAGTTTGCCAATTATCTGACTGCCTGGTCAGCAAAATCAACAGACCGGTGCTGGTTCCCAGACCACAGGTTGAGAAACAAGAAACACCCCTCGCTCTCTCCCGTCCCGGTACTAGTTGATCTATCCCTTCTTTCATCCTCTGCTTTTATCAAGGCAACTGTGTGTGTTGTCTGTGTCAACATTTGTTTAGTGTGACTGCTCTGTGATTTTCAGTGTGTGTGGGTGTGTGTATGAGAGACAGACTACTCTAGCCTTGAGCTCATAGACTCTTGGTGTCTGTTCAACATCAGTGTGTTGTTATAACCTATGTATTATCCTCTCCCAGAGTGCGTTAATGGAGCTGAGTGCTGTGGACCCCTGGGGGCTCCTGCTGCTGCCTCTGGGGGCTCTGCCGGCCCCTCACCCCCTCCCACAATCCCCCTCCCAGCCCCCTCTGGCCCCTGGGGCCTGGCCCCTGCAGACCCTTGGGGTGCCTCATCGCCCACCTCACCCCCCAGCGTAGACCCATGGGCTAGTGGAGGGACGGCCCCCCCAACGATAGCCCCCCCGCCAGACCCCTGGGGAGAGACAGCCTCCTCAAGAGTCAACTCCGTTGACCCCTGGGGACCCTCAGGTTAGTGACCTCTGACCTTTACTCCCCTGGCCCCGTCTACACCTGTTACCCTCATTCCGTCTCCTTGTCCCACACCGCTACCTCCACACACTGGACATCAATACACTTGGTCTATTTTCCCAATACTCGTCAAATAGCCAGCATGTTTAGATCATTTGGAATGTGACCCTTCATATCTCAGTCAGGGGTATCTCTGGTTTCAATAAAAGATCTCTGTCCGTTCTTACCTCCTTTCAAGTGAAAAGATTGTCTGTGTCCAGCTCTTCAATAGCAGTACAGATAAATGAGAGAAAGTGGGGAAAGGAAGCCATATTGGACTATTGGGATCCAGCCCAGCTCCTTGTTCCCAAAATATTGTATGGTGTTGGGTTGGGTTCCTGTTCAGTTCAAGAGATGAACAATCCTCATTGAAAATAAATGGCACTTTTGAAATCTTAGATGGGAATTCCAATTCATCTTTTGAATTGACTGACTTGAAATGGTATTGACCCCGGCCCTGGTGTTGTATGTGAGCCAAACCCCTGCCTGTCTCCCTCCCCCATAGCTGTGACCCCCCCCAGTGTCGACCCCTGGGGTCCCTCTGTGCCCCTCTCCACCACCTCCTCTTTTGGGGGGCCAATAGACCCCTGGGCTGGGGACGGGGTTGACCCCATCATCACCTCTGACCCATGGAGCGACTCCGCCAAACACACTAATGGCACAGGTACATCCACACACACACTGACATATAATGGCAACGACATGTGGATGAGATGCTCATTGAGCACCCCCCCCATTCACCCACAAACACAGTTGTCTTTCATTCCATCCTCCCTCAGTAATACTGGTATAATGCTGTTGTGTCTAATCTGGGTAGTCACTATAAATACAGAACTCCATGATCACATTCACTCTCGCTCTCTCCTTCCCTCCCTCCCTTCCTCTCTGTAGGACACCCAGAACTGCGAGGTCAGTTAACTGGCGACAGTGCGGGTTCTCCGGTGCCCTTTGACCTCACATCTCTGTGCTCTTCACTTCCTGTCCGTAAGACCCCCGAGTCGTTCCTGGGGCCCAACGCATCTCTGGTGGACCTGGACTCACTGGTGTCTTCTAAACCCAAACCTAAACAACCTCCTCCTCCATCAATCTCCTCCTCAACACACAACCCCTTCCTCCAAACCACAGGTACTGATAACACATGAACACATGCATTTTTAAGCACTTTGTGTTTGTAATAAATGAAAGTATATTGATTTTGAAGTATTCTCTCCTCTCCAGCCTCGTCTTCAGCCCCTGGCTTGGCAGTCACCCCGGGCAGCACAATCTCCAGCAGGGGCGTTTCCCCGACGCCACCCCTCACCTCCAACCCGTTTGGCGCGGCCGCCCCCATGTCCTCCACACTGGGCCTCAGCAGCGTCCGCACCAGCCCTGTACCACCCAACCCCATGGCATACCCTGGCATGGGCTTGGGGCCTATGGGGATGGGAGCACCAGGCCTGGGAATGGGCATGATGCAGAACCCCATGGGAATGTCCCCCTACGGCGGGCTCTCGCCCATGGGTCCTCCTGGGTCCTCTCACTTCATGGGGCCCGGAGGGGCCCTGCCCCCACAGCTGAATTTTGGGGGGCCTATGGGGGCAGCTGGAGTGATGGGAGCCGGGGGAGCAGTGGAAGGGGCCGGGGTGACGGGCGCCAGCACCAATCCTTTTCTTCTTTGAGGGCGTTTCGGCACCCCACCTTCCTCTTCAACACCCAATCCAGGCCCTGCCCCACCCCCTAGCTTATCTACTGCCCCTCCCCCCAGAGCGATCCTCCTTCAACACAAACAATTTATGTTTCCAAAAAGAAACGTGTGTACATCTCTATTTAAAGAAGAAAAAAGAACATCTGAATTTGTTATTTTCTTTCAGAAGCATTTACATGAATTTCAACAACAAAAATATTTTGGTTCATTTCAGTGGGATGTAGCGGGAGGGAAATAGACGTTTATTTATTTTTTTATTTTGTTTTAATGCGTTTTGGTTTCTTCCAGTCCTTTCTGAAATAAAGGTGGGTGTTTGAGAGTTAGGCTTCGTCAGTTATGTCACACTGATATAATATTGTATTATTGCACTGACAGGGATGGGGACATGGCCACTAACAAACTGAAACACAAACAAATTCCTGTACCTGCCTCTTCCTCTTTGTCTGTAGAAGAGAAAGAAAGGATGAACACTGACATGAGAGGAGGATTGAAGGAGGATTTTATTTAAAAAAACTCCTGAACAAGATTTGGACTGAAAAAACTGGCATTAACATTTCAGCCACAATATAGTCAAATCATTCAATAGCTGTTCTATTTTTTATTTAATGTTTAATATAATTTATTGATAATTTTTTCCGCTCCTGAGAATGAATAAACAAAGGGGGAAAAATTATGCCATAAAATCAAATGCTTATTTTTTCTTACTGATTGTCATTGAAATCAAGAAGGCAACTATTGAATTGGTTGAGGAGAGATGGAATGTGTTTTGTAAATGTGTTGTGTGGAAGAGGGTGTGTGTGTGAATGTGTCTGTCTCCATTCATCCTGCATCCTTGCTTATTTCAGCAAGATACAAATCTATTATTTTTGTTTTTAAAAATTGTCACTTGTATCAATGCTATGTGATGTTGGGATTTTAAATGAGGTATTATAAGGATCACATTTTTCTGCCAATTTTATTTCACAAATGTTTTGTATTAATCAGAAGCATTAGTCTTTCTCACTCTTTCATACAGGATGTCTCGTCTCCAGGTGTCTCGACATGACTGGACCCTCTCCTTTCTGACCCTTGTTCCTACGGGCGCAGAGCTGCAGATGCTTCTTTTAAAAAGACAATTCAATGAATGAACGAACTTAAACAACAGGGGACTTGATGACATGCTCCATGCTGTTTCTTTTCATTTAGTTTGATGAATTGATTGTTATTTTATATCAACTAAAATATCTCTTTTATTGGGAAAGGTCACATTTTGTGTGGTGTTAACTGTGAACATTCACATTTGAAAAGTAAAATGAAAAAAAAAATAAGAAATTTAAGAAATAAAACAAATCCACAAAGGGTATGTTTCCTTACGTTAAATCTGTCTGTCTGGTGTACTGTGTGTTTGATGTTCCAATGCTGTTGGATGGAAAAACTGGGACAAGGATTAATTTTATAGTATGTTATTAACATATGAAGTCTTCTCTGTCAGTTAGAGGATATACGCATGTCCAGAAGCTTCTGTGAAGACTTCCAGATAGGGATACAATTGCAGAAAATAAGTAGGAACCAAAAGCCTTTCTTTCAACCATTTCACTATAGAAATACATTATGACTGAATGCAGTATCAATGACCATCCTCACTGGCAAGAGTAGCGTGTATGGTGAGGAATATAGGGTGTAGTGTTTCGTATGGGAGGCCCCTCGGAGTAGGAGGAAGTTTGCCCTAGATACTGATCTATGTTCAGTTTTGCATGTTTCCTCCCAGTGGTCCAGGTTTGTTTTGGGAAGGGTAAGCTGATCCTAGATCTGTGCTGGCAGGCAACACTGGTCCAGTAGACTTCCTGAATGGAATCATGGGGCAAACAGAATTCACTCTCAGGCGATCAGAGAGTCCCAGTCAAAGTCATCTTGGATCTCCTCGCTGTTGTTATGGAGATGTTTCATAGGGGGACGGGGTTTAGGTTGAAGTTGGATCCCAGCTGTGTGAGAGAGTGGAGAGAAGACAATATAAGCCTCCTTTGTTGATTAGGAAACTACTGCACAGACCTCAAACTATTACAAGGAGTGCAACTCAAGTCCCTTTCAAAGCAGTTTAATGTCCACTTCCCTATTAACACTTCCTGTTTCCTCATCTCCTTCACTATGTGACTGGGGTGGACATTCTACCTTACCAACCCAGCTCTGTCCCTGTTACATTAGTGGTAATGAGGCCAAGGAAGGCAAGGAGAGGAAGCCATTTGATAACATCAGAGTGATGGTATATTTGACTAAATAATCCCAACATGTACCATTGAGCGAAGCAAAGCTTTACACTGGTAGAAAATAAACGCTTTGCCAAAACACCACTACTGTGTACTGGAAGATGTAGAGCTAAAATACTGTCAATAGTTTAGAAAAGTGGCTGAGGTCTCACCATTGGCCTGAAGGGCTTCAGTTTGGGTCAGGTGGGGCCTCTGTACACCTTGAGTTTGGGGGTGGAGGGGCCTCCTGGGAGGCTGCCCACTGCTGGAAGGGGGGACCAGAGGGGGGTAGGCCAGGGGAGAGGGGTGGGTCAGGCTGGCCAGGGTGGGGGTGATGTGAGTAAGGGGTGGGAGGAGCAGAGATTGAGGGGCACCGTGGGCCAATGGGGAGTTGTTACCGGAGGATGAGCCAATTAGGCCCTTCTGAGTGAAGAAACGATTCAATGAATCACAGAGTGAAGTGAAGAGTGTCGGCTCCAGCGCCCAATCACAGAGCTCGGCCTGGCGCATGCTCTCCAGGAGGTCTGGAGGAGAGAGGGAGGAGGGGAAAAAACAAATATCGGGGAGAAAGAGGAATATTGTCAATGTGATAACTATTTTTGTCAATGTAGAAACAATGGGTAGCATTGATCTATAATTATCATGTAGTTTGTTTAGTGACCTGGGTGGCTAGTGAGGTCAATGTTGGCCCAGTCCAGATTGCTGGCGACCCTAAAGCTCTCCTTCAGAGTGTCTGTAGTACTGAACCAGTCTGCTGGCACCACTACAGAGACAAACACAGAGAGAGGTGGTATAGGTTGTCAAAGAGTTAGTTAATGTATCATATTCACACAGTGCAGTGACAAACCTACAGGCACAGTTGAATAAGTTTTTGAAGTACTAAAGTGTTCAGGTGTTGAGTTGTTATAATCACCACTGCTGTGAGACAGTCTGTCTGCCTCAGGAGGAGGCCCGGGCGCTACAGAGGGTACAAGGTGAGGGGAGAAGGGGGGGAAGGTTGGGGTGTGCAGTGGGGTACTGTCATTGGTCATCACAAATAATGGACCCACGTCCGCTACAGGGAGAGAGAGCAAGAGAGTTAAACATTCACATACACAGATTCTCTGACAGCATAGACAGATATGTATAAAAACACTCATTTAGAAAGTGAGAGAGAACGTACATTGCGAGGCCACTCTCTCCCTGACGCTTCTGCAGAGAGACTGGAAGGAGGTGTAGAGGTCTGGCAGGTTCAGATCAGAGAAGGAGAAACGGAGAAGGGGATCACAGGAGTGTGACGAGGCGTAGGTGGGGGCAACAGAAAGAGATGGGACAGAAAGAGAGGGAACAGAGAGAGCGGGAACAGAGAGAGCGGGAACAGAAGGAGGGAGACTTTGAGGGGAGACAGAAGAGGGGACAGTAGAGTGAGAGGTAGAAAGAGAGGGGAGAGAGTGAGGAACAGAAAGAGAGGGGAGAGAGTGAGGGACAGAAAGAGAGGAGAGAGAATGAGGAACAGAAAGAGAGGGGAGAGAGTGAGGGACAGAAACAGAGGAGAGAGAATGAGGAACAGAAAGAGAGGGGAGAGAGTGAGGGACAGAAACAGAGGAGAGAGAATGAGGGATAGAAAGAGAGGGGAGAGTAGCAGAGGCAGTAGATGGGGAGACAGTATCATGGGGGACAGGGAGAGAGGAGACAAGGGACTGCATATAGGGTGGCCGTTGCTGTGGAACCAAGGTGATAGACAACAACAGCTTATTATGTGGTTGTAAAACCTATGATCTTTATCAATCTACTGGATACATTTGTTGGGACTGAACTTACTCTACCTTGCATGGTGGGGGGGATAGTTGTTGACTGGGTTCCTGTGGCGATTCTAAAGACGTATAATGGTCTGTCTGTGGAGATGCTAAAGGCCTATAATGGTCTGTCTGTGGAGATGCTAAAGGCCTATAATGGTCTGTCTGTGGAGATGCTAAAGGCCTATAATGGTCTGTCTGTGGAGATGCTAAAGGCCTATAATGGTCTGTCTGTGGAGATGCTAAAGGCCTATAATGGTCTGTCTGTGGAGATGCTAAAGACCTATAATGGTCTGTCTGTGGAGATGCTAAAGGCCTATAATGGTCTGTCTGTGGAGATGCTAAAGGCCTATAATGGTCTGTCTGTGGAGATGCTAAAGGCCTATAATGGTCTGTCTGTGGCGACGCTAAAGGCCTATAATGGTCTGTCTGTGGCGACGCTAAAGGCCTATAATGGTCTGTCTGTGGCGATGCTAAAGGCCTATAATGGTCTGTCTGTGGAGATGCTAAAGACGTATAATGGTCTGTCTGTGGAGATGCTAAAGACGTATAATGGTCTGTCTGTGGAGATGCTAAAGGCCTATAATGGTCTGTCTGAGGTGAATGCTGTTTCTCTGGCTGCATCACTGAGACATTGGGGACCTGGATGGACCCCTCCTCCTCTTCAGCTGGATATGGACGCTTGGTTCCTCTCAGCGGATTGGGCTCTGAGGAGCCGTCCATCATCCAATAGGAACCCTGGAAACACAAGAGGTGGAGGGTTCTCACAATTTATAAGTATTACTTCAAAAAGTATGAAACTGTAATATATTCAGTATATTTTGAAATATCATACTTTTATCTATTTCTAGCCTATGTATCATATTTCACAGAAAACAGTGGATCACTGAGTGCACTGGCCCCTAATGTCTTCACGTGGCAACATTGTGGCCGTTTGAAACATTCACTGGCCCTGTTTGAATGTTTTTAGAATGACTCACCTTCCCAGGGTCACTTTGGGGTCGAGGAACCTTCCGGAAGCATTTATTGAGGGACAGGTTATGGCGGATGGAGTTCTGGGAGGCAAAATAAGCATGAACATGTATTGCAGTAACACAATCATTTTGGATAATGGACTTTGGACAGTTTGCACATGGAGAGTTTGGAGTATTTCTGATTACTGCACCTTCCATCCCCTGGCAGATCTGCTGTAGTAGGGAAACATGTCACTGATCCACATGTAGATGTCATTCAAACTCAACTTCCTGCCGGGGGCGGCACCTATCGCCATGGCGATGAGGGTGGCATAGCTGTGAGGGGGCTTGGCTTTGGATCCAGAGGAAGGAAAGGGGACAGGGATGGATGGAGGAAGATCACTTCTCTCCCTCCCTCTCTCTTTCTTTCTCTCCCCCTCTTCTCCTCCTCTCTCTCTTCCTGATCGCAGTGAGCTGATTCCCAGCTGGGGGAGCCAGTCTATGCTGGTTAGACTGGAGTCCAAGTTAGAAGACATGCTCTCTCTCTCTCTCTGTCAGGGCTCTGAGGGTTGGAATAAAAGCCTGTACACACTGCAACCCTCCAGGACCAGAAGTGTCCACCTGCTGTAGAATATAACATGTATAAGAACAGTTCTATAGAACAACATTACAGTAAGACTCACCACGGTAATGCAATACTGTCATCAGCACTGCAGTTTTAGATGGTGTTGTTTACATTTCACATGTTGTGTTTCAATGGAACTATAATACTCACAATAGAGACTGACTTCCAGTGTTTGTTCATAGTTTTCTGTTTAGTTAGGAGTAAGAGTGATTGACTTACCTCTCTCTCCTTGGTCAATGAAGGCCTCAAGGCCTCAAACACGTAATATTTGATGTTCTCATCAGTTGTGCAGTATACTCAGAGTCAGGTTCGTGTTATTCCTCCCTATTTCTTTATCTCTCGCTCTCATTCCCAATCGGTTGATCGTCATCGGCTCTTATCGTCTTTTCTCTTTTTGAAAGTTTGTGTGTGGAGAAAAAAAATGTATAGCAGACTGCTTCCATTTTCTCTCCCTCTCTTACTTCCCTCCCTTTCAGTCTGCCCCTGAATGAGGTCATCCACTCCTCCCCCTCTGTGACATCACAGATTCTGTTCCTCCTCCTCCTCTGAAGGGTTGTCTACACCCCTCCTCTGCTTGAGGAAGTTGCCACAGTTCTAGGATTAGATTACCACACCTTCATTCCGTGGGATGTTAAGAGTGCAAATACAAAAATGACCTTATTTCAGTGTCTATAGGATAATTTATGAACTTTTACCTAGTCCTCTGTCTCATCTCTCCCCTGTGGACTGTAGAAGGTGGAGTGGAAGTGTCAGAGGAAAGCCCTAAATATGGTCAAAGACTCCAGCCCCCCAAGTCAGACTGTTCTCTCTGCTACCGTACGGCAAGCAGTCCTGATGCACCATGGATTCAGTACTGGTACCCTGTGTATATAGCCAAGTTATTATTACTCATTATGTATTATTACCTTTTGTTATTATTGTTCTACTATTTCAACAAAAAAAATCTCTCTGCATTGTTGTGAAGGGCCCTTAAGAAAACATTTCACTATTAGTCTATACCTGTTATTTACCAAGCAAGTGACAAATAAAATGTGATTTGGGGTAGGAAAGATGTAAGCCTACCAGCATACACAGAGCAAAGCAAAACTCACAACAGTTATATGATGTCATCAAATGGCTCCTAGATATGCTCCCTTCTCCATTTAACCCCCATTTCAAAGATGATCAACATTCAGCAGTCAGCATGGAAAACAGCAGCATGGGTTTATTTCCGTACTTGTGTACACACAGTGTTTCAGATGATTTCACAGACAACAAGAAGGAGCTTGTCTTCTCTACAAAGAGCTGAAGAAGGCCAGCAAGGCTGTGTCAGGGGACGGCTGGACCAACAGCTTCTGGAGGAGGAAAACACCATCACATGAACATTCCAGATTCATCCACTGCTGGACACTATTTACAATACACAGGCTTATACAAGAGTAACGACTTGTGTAATAACCTATGTAATTACCATGTAACAGGCTGAGTGTGATCACAACACGAGCAGATAAGACAATAGGCAGTGTGTGTATTCTGAAAGGTGGAGGTCACATGGTACAGTACTTCTCTAAAGTTGGGGTGTTGGGCATCTTGCACTAGCTGTAGTAGGACGGCCTCTGTGGTGGTCAGGAAGGCTCCACTCTGCCACAACCGGGACAAGGCAAACAACAGGTCTGTCTGACTGGAGATGGAAATAGAGAAGGGAAAAGAATCTCTCAGCACCAGAAATGTTTAACCAGTGAAAATGTGAGCATCATATTATGTCATTGAAGAAAAACTGTATTGTCATATTGAAGAGAAATAGTAGAGAACACAGTAGTACCTTCTGGACGAGACGGCATCAGCCACGATATGGACCTCCATACCCTTCTCCAGCAGGTCAAAGGTTGTGCACTAATTAGTGGGAGAAGAACAGATAGATAAGCCCTATTTACAGTAAACTCAATTAATTATGAACTTGTTCCCAAGGGTCAGTCTGAACAAGGCTCCAGATTCAGGTAGGGAAAACTGATCACAGATCTGAGCTCAGGGACCAATTCCAGTCATATCTGACCCTGTGGTCTCACCGCGATGCAGGCGTGTGTCCCACACACTAACTTGGGATCTCCCAGGGCTTTGAGCTACTTCTCCACTGGCTCTATCATCATGGTGAACTTGGTCTTGGCGTGAGCTGTCAGGTCCCAAGCCCCCAGCTCAGGCACTGTGGGACCCAGGCCTTTAGGGCTCTGTCACTATGAGGGGGATGCCCAGAACACTGGGTGCCTGGGGTGGGGTGGGGGGGGGGGGGGGTGAGACACCTTGAATTTGTATTGGTTGCTATGTGGGTGGCAACAAACTTTAACTTGTGATGTGCTGTTAATATGAGAGAGTGTGTGTGTGTGTGTGTGTGTGTGTGTGTGTGTGTGTGTGTGTGTGTGTGTGTGTGTGTGTGTGTGTGTGTGTGTGTGTGCGTGTGTGCGTGTTTGCGCCTGTAGCAGTCTGGCTGCGTTGCTGACCATGTTGGGGAACTGGAAGATGTTGGGTCGGAACTTCTCCTGCATGTCACACAATAAGAGTACTGAGCCCTTTGTTGACAGTCTGCCAATCCTTGCCACTGAGAGAGCAATATGTAGTGAGAAAATGGGGAGAATAGAATAGTCTAGAAGTACTACATCAAAAGGGTGCTCAATGGATCAGATTCAGAGGACTGTGACAGACATTTGTGACAGCAAAATCATGTTCTCAACATGTGTTTATTCAACTCAAGACACAGACGAGACAACAAGAGTATTCAATGCATGTAATTATTTCAATGTCATGCTGTATTTGTATGTATACAGTTGGCATGCTCATAGGGAATTCGTATGATGTCAACCTTGTACACATAACGTAAACTCACCCCATTCCGTACAAATGTGCGCAAAAGCAACATTCAAACGAGGCTACAAATTACACTAATGGGACTGTAGCGACTGTGTTGACTTCAAAATCGGCGGTGTGAACTAGGTTTCTATTCAAGCGTTGATCGACATGGTACTAGCTCTATTGGAGAAAAGTTGAAAAAACGGACCCTCCGTTACATCTAGACGTGTCATGCCGCATAAAGCAACTATTTCTGTCTTACAATCTCTCTCCACCAGGTGTCATCCTTTAAAAACAAGAACTGGACAGTGACGGGGTAAGTCTCTTTTTTTTACCCTTTTCTCCCCAATTGTTAGTAGTTACTATCTTGTATCATCGCTACAACTCCCGTACGGGCTTGGGAGAGACGAAGGTCGAAGGCCATGTATGAATTATGCAGAAACGGGCAGCGTTTATGTCATATAATTGATTCTGTTGGAATGAGGAGAAATTGTGCTTTAGTTTACGTTACGTTAGATATTGCAGATTTTGATATTTCACTGTAATGTTTTCAATGAATGTCAATTTTAAAGGAATGCATGTCCAGGAATGCCTATCAAAAGACAGTAAATAAGCATTAAATTGGTCAAGAAAAGGCAAAAGGATCAAACGTACTGTTGACATGTGGAATGGTTGAACTTGAAGGTCCAACTTTCTACAGCTACCGGACAGTTGACACCCCCTCCTTATTAGCAAAATCTAGGAACATTTTAGATTTATGACAGAGTAAATGAGGTTACACATACAGTACACAGCCAACATTCAGCATATGAAATAAAATACCGAGACTGTCATAGAATTAGACATTGATTGCTAGATCAAGCTGTAAATATATATTGGCTAAACAAAGACAGCGATAATTGCATGCAAAACACATCAATAATTCATGAATAGATGTAAAAACCACGAGATCAACTTTCTACTACGACCACTGTTCACAAATTACACTAAAACGCCCCGACATCAAATACACCAATCGAATGAGACGCATTGACTTTGGTTTCGGCAAATAGCATGCAGCGTTTTCCCCATAACGAGTGCGCGTCAGAATCTAGTGCACACACTCATGATAAGGACTGCTGAGGATGTCTGACAACGCAGAGTCTCCTACAGAAACGCAAAAAGATGAGCCTTCAACCCCACAACAGCCTACGGAAGACTTGGGGACGGCAGACGAGAAGAAAAAAAGTAAATTATGAGCGACTGTTTGACTCACAGTTAAATTTACAGTAAGATATCGTGCTTTCTGTTTACAAGCAAACGTGACCCGGAAGAGGTCGATTGACCGTTGTCTCAGTCAATATAATTGAAACAATTTTGTAAACAGAAAATCTATGGTCAGGGATGTTCATACATTTTAAGTAGGGCGGGCGCTGGCTGAATGGTTCACGTTTAGCTTGCATTTCAAACTATGTTTACCTCATAATTTAACACATTATACAAAATGTTTTTTTTTTAAGGCTGAGACATTATTTGTATTTCTTACTGCATCAAACATTGAACATGCCAAAATCAATGTTCAGACGTTACGGTCTGTGTCATGGCTATAATGATTTCACAGTCCAAGATCTACCTATTTTTCCAGCTGACTATAACATAGCTGGAAACCTATGATAGTTTAGGTTGCAAAATTAGGTTATGTAGCTAATACATCGATCACTAGTCGCTTTAATAATGCCACTTTAATAATGTTTACATATCTTGCATCACTCATCTTAAATGTAGATATTTTATTTTATGCCATCTATTGCATCTTGCCTATGGCACTCTTTCATTGCCCATCCATGTATTTATATGTATATATTCTTACTCCATTACTTTACTTTACTTAGATTTGTGTCTATTAGGTCGTTCTTGTGGAATTGTTAGATTACATGTTAGATATTGCTGCACTCTCAACTAGACGCACAAGCATTTCGCTACACTCGCAATAACATCTGCTAACCATGTGTATGTGACCAATAAAATTTGATAACACAGATCAGGGCATTCACTTTAGTCTAGCAGTCTATTGTTATGCTATGCAAAATATACATGTATTCTGTCTCTCTCTCATTCTCCCTTCATCCTCCTCTCCCAAGTTGATGTGTTGTTGAAGGCAGTAGGAGACACCCCCATCATGAAGACAAAGAAATGGTCAGTAGAGAAAGGGAGGACAGTGCAATCACTCTCTCAATTCATCTCTCGATTCCTCAAGATGGAGGCCAATGAACAGCTGGTGAGTTATTGTGTGCGTGCTTCTCAATAGTTGTCTCTTGCCTCCTTCCCTTCAGCTAGAGGAAGTGGACAGGTGATACCTCTAGTATATGCACCAATGAGGCAAAGATATGTTTAGAACTAACCTAAGATGGTTCATCTGTGTCATTTTACAGTGGGAGCAAATAAAGCCTAGCACGATCCTATAGAGTATCACAGTATGAGTCATTATACCCATAAAACCTAGCGGTCAAACAGGGAAATGGTTCCAATTGTTTTTACACCATTCATTTTTCCCATAGGGGAGTTTAGAAACTCTTAAAATAAAGGCTGTGTTTTGTGTAGGTTTACTCTGGTGTGATGTTTTGATAACCGTGTAAACTTCTCTCAGACATGGTGACTTTTATCAATATATTCGCCTGTATTTACCCCCCCAACAAATGAAATGCTAATTATCTGCTAATGTGGCTATTATAAAGAACTACAAATCCTGAATTGAGGCAAAAGTTAATCCAGAGATTCTTAACCATCTAATGTTAGCTAAACGTTGTAATTAATAAATTGGCAAAATTTTTTAAAATGTACCTGTTAGCAAAGGTGCCAACTAGAGATGACGTGCAGAAGCGTGCAGGGATTTGTAGTCTTGCAGGGTGCCTAGTCTGATGCTAATTAGCATTTTTGAATCTGAGGATAAATAGAGGTGAATATATTGATAAAAGTAACCTTGTCTGAGAGATATTGACATGGTTATTAAAGCGTCATGCCAGGGTAAGCCTACATGAAACGCAGCCCTTCATTTAAGTGTTTCTAAAAATCCCCTATGAGAAATGAATGGTGGAAAAACGATTGGAACCATTTCCCTGTTTGACCGTTCTTAACGGATGCTTCAGCTTTATAGCCCCTGTGACATGTCTAGACTACCCCTTCTGTCTGTGACTGAGGTATGAACTGGAGAAAGCATCCTGGCCCCTTGATATGCACCCACTGTGGCCTTTGATCTGGGACTGTAGTGCGTCAGCTTGTTCAATGATTCTAAACACCCATTGCTCTCATCTCACACACACACACACACAATTGGCTTTATTGGCAAGTGAAATAGATAATAAACAATAAAAAAAAATCTCTGTCTCCACACAGTTCATTTACGTCAACCAGTCATTCTCTCCCTCGCCTGATCAGGAAGTAGGAGTCCTGTTTGAAGTGAGTACTTTTCATTTGAAATCATTTCTGGAGGCCTTGGGAAATGCAGTTTTTCTGTTTGTCCTGTGGTAAGTTAGTTGACCACCGGAGGGAGGTCTAAGTGAGCAATTCCCTGTGAGATGGAGCTGTTCTTATCTTCACAGTGACTACTGTTCCCTGGGGCCAGTACACTACTGTATGTGTTATGTCAATACAGGCCTGGAGTATTCACCAAGGATGTATATAAACCCTGGATTGCTGATGCTATGTATTAGCCATTGAGAGGCTAGTAACAAGGAAAATGTTTTTGTTTTATTTTTGGCTCATAATATAATTTTAAAAGTATGCATTAAGGTGTCTGTAATAGCATGCACATGACTGTGTGAGAACATCTGTGAGGTGATTCTGAGAATTTGGTTACAAAATATCCTGTAGCCCAAGGCTACCGCTTCAGTGTTTACAGATCAGAAGGAACTGTATAGATGTTTGGCAGAAGCTCCACTATTCTCATTGCAAGCCTGTATGACAGCGCCAGCATCACATATGACTTACTATCTAATTCTCTTCAGACCTGTTAACGCTGGGGTAAAGGCTGAAGGTTTATCAGGCACACTTCTCCTGGTCTAAGGGTCAGGGTGGTAGTGTCCACTTGACCCCCTCTTGACCCATGGCCTTGACCGTCCCTATTAAATACCCCGCTAAATACTTCAGATGATGTTTTGTGCTCCCTTTCCTATTCTTCTAAAAGAGTAACTCTTACCCTCTGTGTTTTTCAGTGTTTTGGCAGCGATGGGAAGCTTGTTCTACATTACTGTAAATCTCAAGCCTGGGGTTAACCGTTTTTAGCCCTTTTCAGTTCAAACACACACAATATTGTTTATACTCCTTCCTTGCCTAAACCAATGTTGGCATTGCTAATTTCTTGTTTGTTTTTCTGTACATAACCCAATGTAAATAAATTGTGACTATATAAAGTAAACCCACTCTGTCCCCTATGTTGTCTCCAGACAATTATAGACATTAATAAGAAAATGTCAGGATTTGGCTTTGCACAGGGGGCATAACCTGTCCAGCTAGGATACTTACACTAAATATAACCCCACACCGATTGAGATGAGTGCAACAATTCAAACACAAACACTGTAATGACATGACATGGGATGGTGCCAAGAGTGGGTGAAAGTTGAGTTGAGGTTAGTCAAGAAAGTAAAGGGGGTACTAGGGAGGGAGGGAGGGAGGGAGACTGATATGGGAGAAAGTACAGTAACAGATGGACTTAGAGGGATTACATGGATTCGGGATGGGTCTGTGACACAAATTCTCAAGAAAGACAGAAAAAGGAGGAGTGTGGCAGGGGAATCACACTCACCCTGGAGCATGAGAGAGAGTGGGAAAGGAGCAGTGTGGCAGGGGAATCACACTCACCCTGGAGCATGAGAGAGAGTGGGAAAGGAGGATAAAGAGAGAGGAGCATCTGGCTGGAGAGGTAAGGGTCATAACTGATCATTCTGACAAAGGGGTATTAGAGAGCGGAGTAGTGCAGAGTACTTGGGTTAAACCAGGGATGACAAAAATCAAAAATACCAAAAAATGTGTGCAAAGTTATTGCTTGGTCAACATGAATGTCTCAGCATATCGGAGAGGACTGAGGAAAAATACGAAAGAGGAAGGAAAGATTGTGATGGAGGAAAATAAAAGACGCCAGTAGAAAGATTGTGATGGAGGAAAATAAAAGACGTCAGTAGAAAGATTGTGATGGAGGAAAATAAAAGACGTCAGTAGAAAGATTGTGATGGAGGAAAATAAAAGACGTCAGTAGAAAGATTGTGATGGAGGAAAATAAAAGACGTCAGTAGAAAGATTGTGATGGAGGAAAATAAAAGACGTCAGTAGAAAGATTGTGATGGAGGAAAATAAAAGACGTCAGTAGAAAGATTGTGATGGAGGAAAATAAAAGACGTCAGTAGAAAGATTGTGATGGAGGAAAATAAAAGACGTCAGTAGAAAAATTGTGATGGAGGAAAATAAAAGACGCCAGTAGAAAGATTGTGATGGAGGAAAATAAAAGACGTCAGTAGAAAGATTGTGATGGAGGAAAATAAAAGACGTCAGTAGAAAGATTGTGATGGAGGAAAATAAAAGACGTCAGTAGAAAGATTGTGATGGAGGAAAATAAAAGACGTCAGTAGAAAGATTGTGATGGAGGAAAATAAAAGACGTCAGTAGAAAGATTGCATTGTAGTGATGGATGTTGTCTCCAGAAAAATAGACCTCTGTTTCTTCTGTAGTGAAGCAACGATGCAGTTTCGATTTGGTGCCAAATTTCAGGCTAAGAATTAGTAGTTCTTAGAACTGAGTAAGCTGTTAAGAGTTTGGCATGGAGAGAATAATGATGTACTTCCTCATGTGCTCTGTATAGTTGTTTATATGTCTTGTACTGTCCAGTCCTTTCTTTAAAAAATACAAAAATTGCAACTGAAATGACTGAAAGAGAATGTTGCTCTTGGTAACTGAGGATTATAGGGAAAATCCTATTTTATTGGTCTTATACATATTTTTAGCAGATGTTATTGTGGGTGTAGCGAAATGCAGGTATAGTGAAATGGCACTGGGTTTTTAACGTACTGTAGGTCAATTTGTGTTTAGCATTTTTTATTGTTGATTCATTGCCCATTTGTTATGCCAATGGTTTCAGTTTATTGTTGATTCATTGCCCATTTGTTATGCCAATGGTTTCAGTTTATTGTTGATTCATTTCCCATTTGTTATGCCAATGGTTTCAGTTTATTGTTGATTCATTGCCCATTTGTTATGCCAATGGTTTCAGTTTATTGTTGATTCATTTCCCATTTGTTATGCCAATAGTTTCAGTTTATTGTTGATTCATTGCCCATTTGTTATGCCAATGGTTTCAGTTTATTGTTGATTCATTGCCCATTTGTTATGCCAATGGTTTCAGTTTATTGTTGATTCATTGCCCATTTGTTATGCCAATGGTTTCAGTTTATTGTTGATTCATTGCCCATTTGTTATGCCAATGGTTTCAGTTTATTGTTGATTCATTGCCCATTTGTTATGCCAATGGTTTCAGTTTATTGTTGATTCATTGCCCATTTGTTATGCCAATGGTTTCAGTTTATTGTTGATTCATTGCCCATTTGTTATGCCAATGGTTTCAGTTTATTGTTGATTCATTGCCCATTTGTTATGCCAATGGTTTCAGTTTATTGTTGATTCATTGCCCATTTGTTATGCCAATGGTTTCAGTTTATTGTTGATTCATTTCCCATTTGTTATGCCAATGGTTTCAGTTTATTGTTGATTCATTGCCCATTTGTTATGCCAATGGTTTCAGTTTATTGTTGATTCATTTCCCATTTGTTATGCCAATAGTTTCAGTTTATTGTTGATTCATTGCCCATTTGTTATGCCAATGGTTTCAGTTTATTGTTGATTCATTGCCCATTTGTTATGCCAATGGTTTCAGTTTATTGTTGATTCATTGCCCATTTGTTATGCCAATGGTTTCAGTTTATTGTTGATTCATTGCCCATTTGTTATGCCAATGGTTTCAGTTTATTGTTGATTCATTGCCCATTTGTTATGCCAATGGTTTCAGTTTATTGTTGATTCATTGCCCATTTGTTATGCCAATGGTTTCAGTTTATTGTTGATTCATTGCCCATTTGTTATGCCAATGGTTTCAGTTTATTGTTGATTCATTGCCCATTTGTTATGCCAATGGTTTCAGTTTATTGTTGATTCATTGCCCATTTGTTATGCCAATGGTTTCAGTTTATTGTTGATTCATTGCCCATTTGTTATGCCAATGGTTTCAGTTTATTGTTGATTCATTGCCCATTTGTTATGCCAATGGTTTCAGTTTATTGTTGATTCATTGCCCATTTGTTATGCCAATGGTTTCAGTTTATTGTTGATTCATTGCCCATTTGTTATGCCAATGGTTTCAGTTTATTGTTGATTCATTGCCCATTTGTTATGCCAATGGTTTCAGTTTATTGTTGATTCATTGCCCATTTGTTATGCCAATGGTTTCAGTTTATTGTTGATTCATTGCCCATTTGTTATGCCAATGGTTTCAGTTTATTGTTGATTCATTGCCCATTTATTATGCCAATGGTTTCAGTTTATTGTTGATTCATTGCCCATTTGTTATGCCATGGATTTCAGTTTATTGACTGTTGCAGAATGTGTTGGGTATTAAACTTTAATATAATGGGCTATGTAAACAATACCTGCAAATCTGAAGCGTTTTTCACCCAGACATAGCCACAGGAAGTAGTTTGGGGTGCGGGTTTTTGCCTGCGTTACAGGCGGCTATATCAGTCCACTAATACAGAACTAGTAAAACTAGTACTATTTTATTCAACTTTTTATTTTATTCTGATTTTTCATGGGGTCCTGCAGCACACTCAGCACCCATACTTCCCACTGAGACTGACTTGAAGATTCTAGTGATATTACAGTGATCGGCAGTCATACTAACTGGTTAATCTGTCCTGTCTTAACATTGCAGGGATCGCGAACAGTGTGAGCGAGAGACCAGGAGAGAGAGCCAGAGTGGGTTTCACACTATAACACACCTAACACAAACAGATTAGAGCAGATTAACATGGATTACCAGAAACATGATTTAGATCAGAGGTTTAACTAATGATTTCATTTTAAAAAAGTAATCTGTACATTTTATTCCTTCCATCTTTTTCCTCCTCTACTTTAAGTCGTGAGGAGGATGCTGTGAGAGGTAGAGGCAGGCCAGAACCTCTTAATCAGGAAGTAGAAAGTTAATAACGGGGTGCAGGTCACAGAACGTTATGGATTACTAATACCTCCAGAACCATATGCAAACACACAGTGAACTCTTGGACCTGTACGACCCGTCACCCTGAGCATTACTGTGAGTAAGATATGCTGTATCTGCCCTAAAATGTGATCATATGGAAAACACTTGTATGCCAAAGCTAAATGTATTCCAATAATCTCTCCATTTGATGATATGTTTTACGGCTGGATCTGATAGTATCTGTATCAACTCTGTATGATCAAAACTCACTGTAGGACTAGAGTGAAAAGTTAGGCGACAGAGATCTAGAAAGCGTATCCGATAGCTCTCTAAGGTTTATGATGAAAGGCGGCTAGGGACTAGGGATCTATTGACTCCCATTACTGTTGAATGGTTAGAGTGAAGAGCCCTAGGGATCTATAACAGCATAAACGTTCAGTCCTGGTTGGACAGACATGTCCTCCTACCATCCCTTTCTTTTCTCCTGGTGTGACCCCTCTCTTCTGTTCATTTGTCCATTCTGTCCATCTCTTATTTTCCATCCCTCTTTTACCTTGACAGAATCTTATCCGACTCTCTCTTTCCCCTTCTCTCTCTATTCTTGCTTTCCCTTTGTCCCCATTTACTAATCTTTTCTCTACATTGTTTTATCTTCTCTTGTTTTTTTTACTCTGTTCTTTCTTTTTGAAACTCTCTTTCACTGATTTCAATCTATCACCAGAACTGTCATTATCTTCTTCATCATCCTCTACATCACCAACAACAACCTCATCCTCACATACTGCCGTTGATACTTATATCCCATCTTCCTCCGTTTGTCCATCTCTTTCACCATCCTCTTCGTCTCCTTCCCCTGTCCTGAGTCTCTACACACTTCCTCTCCTCCTGCCCTATCCCTCCTTCTTGACCTTCTCTTACCCTCTCCCCTCCTCCCGGTGTGGCCATGTTGGAGAACATGTCTCGTCGGTCCCGCTCCCTGCTGTCCCTGACCCTGACCACTCTGGCTCTGGCCCTGTCCATCCTGGCTCTCTGCACCTCCTACTGGTGTGAAGGGACTCACAAGGTGGTCAAGCCTCTCTGCCTGTCTCCGGTCAAGATGAGGAACTGTGGGCAGAACAACAGTGAACCCTACACCACAGGTATGCCACGCACGTAACTGTCACCTGTGTAATTGTGATGTCATTTCCTGTGGCACTCTCAACACACCCAGTGTCATCCTAACTTATTGACCCACGCCTCACTGTGATCATATGTATATCCTGTTACTGTCATCACTAGTCAGCCCTACGGATCCTACCAGCCCTAAGCTATTATCTAAACATTTGGATGTCCAAGGGAGTCTGAACTGCATTCATTTGGTTCAAGTACCCATCTAAGTGTTAGACAAGTAGAAGGACAGTGTTTCACAAGAATTACACAACTGTAACACCATGGTGACATCTGCCAGCCATTTATAACATGCTGTCTTCTGACTGTGTGTGTGTGAGAGAGAGAAAGTGTCTTCTGTATGTGTGCATGCTTGTGTGTGTGTGTTTGGTGTTATTCATGCCCACTTGGGTTGAAACCCCATCACAACCCTCATCCAAATGCTCCCAAATGGCCAAACACCCAAAAGATGCCAGTCTGATTTTTTTTAAACTCCAAATCAACATTTTTCAATGAAGTCAGTTGATCATCCCAGCAGTACGTTCTGGCCACTTATGTGACCTCTTCCCCTATTCTCCCAAGGTTTATGATACTGTACACATTTCATCTAACCTTTCAAACCTGCCTCCACATCCCTCATTGAAAACAACTTTTCTCTGAGCTGTAATCTGCTGTGTGTGAGGAATGCAGATGAATCCTGGGGGTTTGTTCTGTCCTCTCTGCTCCCTGGTCTGTATTGTGTATAATCCAGTGAGATTGAGATGAACACTTTATAACTCCATACATTAATCCAGTTAGAGAGTTGTAGTGGTCAGTACGTACTGTAGCACCGCTAACCACAGCAGGAGGCTCACCTGATACACACGCTAACCACAGCAGGAGGCTCACCTGATACACACGCTAACCACAGCAGGAGGCTCACCTGATACACACGCTAACCACAGCAGGAGGCTCACCTGATACACACGCTAACCACAGCAGGAGGCTCACCTGATACACACGCTAACCACAGCAGGAGGCTCACCTGATACACACGCTAACCACAGCAGGAGGCTCACCTGATACACACGCTAACCACAGCAGGAGGCTCACCTGATACACACGCTAACCACAGCAGGAGGCTCACCTGATACACACGCTAACCACAGCAGGAGGCTCACCTGATACACACGCTAACCACAGCAGGAGGCTCACCTGATACACACGCTAACCACAGCAGGAGGCTCACCTGATACACACGCTAACCACAGCAGGAGGCTCACCTGATACACACGCTAACCACAGCAGGAGGCTCACCTGATACACACGCTAACCACAGCAGGAGGCTCACCTGATACACACGCTAACCACAGCATGAGGCTCACCTGATACACACGCTAACCACAGCAGGAGCCTCACCTGATACACACGCTAACCACAGCAGGAGGCTCACCTGATACACACGCTAACCACAGCAGGAGGCTCACCTGATACACACGCTAACCACAGCAGGAGGCTCACCTGATACACACGCTAACCACAGCAGGAGGCTCACCTGATACACACGCTAACCACAGCAGGAGGCTCACCTGATACACACGCTAACCACAGCAGGAGCCTCACCTGATACACACTAAGTAACAGGTGGTTGATCCTGTCTGAGTTACAGTGCCTTGCGAAAGTATTCGGCCCCCTTGAACTTTGCAACCTTTTGCCTGCCTAGTGTGTTCTTTGTTCTTCATGATGCTCTCTGCGCTTTTAACGGACCTCTGAGACTATCACAGTGCAGGTGCATTTATACGGAGACTTGATTACACACAGGTGGATTGTATTTATCATCATTAGTCATTTAGGTCAACATTGGATCATTCAGAGATCCTCACTGAACTTCTGGAGAGAGTTTACTTCACTGAAAGTAAAGGGGCTGAATAATTTTGCATGCCCAATTTTCCAGTTTTTGATTTGTTAAAAAAGTTTGAAATATCCAATAAATGTTGTTCCACTTCATGATCATGTCCCACTTGTTGTTGATTCTTCACAAAAAAATACAGTTTTATATCTTTATGTTTGAAGCCTGAAATGTGGCAAAAGGTCGCAAAGTTCAAGGGGGCCAAATACTTTCGCAAGGCACTGTATATTATAAATACCTTAGTGTTGTAGACAGTGGAGAATAGATTTGGGAGAAAATCCATTTAGAGGGATTACATCCAATGTGAGTTTTACTACAGAGATAGGAGCGACAAGCTGACCCAGTGTCATTCACAAGAAATGGGATGCGATTTTAATCAATCCCTACTGGGTATTAACGTCAATTCAACGTCTATTTCATTTAATTGTAATGACGTGGAAACAATGTTGATTCAACCAGTGTGTGTTTTACTCAGAATGTTCAGGTATGTGTTGTGTGGAACAAATATGGCACAGGAAGTTAAGAGAGGTGAACAAATAGATACAGTTCCACTGTCATCAGATGGATACCAAAATAATATTCTACTGTCCCCCAGAGAGCCCAACTCAGAACCCATACAACAGAACCCTGCCCCCCCAGAGAGCCCAACTCAGAACCCATACAACAGAACCCTGCCCCCCCAGAGAGCCCAACTCAGAACCCATACAACAGAACCCTGTCCCCCCAGAGGAAATATAATATTCTACTCTCCCCAGAGAGCCCAACTCAGAACCCATACAACATAACCCTGTCCCCCCCCAGAGGAAATATAATATTCTACTCTCCCCAGAGAGCCCAACTCAGAACCCATACAACAGAACCCTGTCCCCCCCAGAGGAAATATAATATTCTACTCTCCCCAGAGAGCCCTACTCAGAACCCATACAACAGAACCCTGTCCCCCCAGAGGAAATATAATATTCTACTCTCTCCAGAGAGCCCAACTCAGAACCCATACAACAGAACTCTTCCCCCCCCCCCCCCAGAGGAAATATAATATTCTACTCTCCCCAGAGAGCCCAACTCAGAACCCATACAACAGAACTCTTCCCCCTCCCCCCCAGAGGAAATATAATATTCTACTCTCCCCAGAGAGCCCAACTCAGAACCCATACAACAGAACCCTGTCCCCCCAGAGGAAATATAACATTCTACTCTCCCCAGAGAGCCCAACTCAGAACCCATACAACAGAACCCTGTCCCCCCAGAGGAAATATAATATTCTACTCTCCCCAGAGAGCCCTACTCAGAACCCATACAACAGAACCCTGTCTCCCCAGAGGAGAGATGAACTGGCTAAGATCCGCCAGAGACAGCTGGACAATGCTGTCCACTACATCTGGGAGACAGGAGAGGACAAGTACACCTTCAGATACTTCCACACGGGCTTCTGGGAGAGCTGTGAGAAACACGTTGATGGTGAGAAAGGCTACAAGCCCACTTTACTTTTCTCTCTCACAAAAAGTTGCAAACCGCTAATAATGTTCTAAATCTTTCCTCCAGGTGAGAAGTGTCGCAGCTTTATTGAGCTGACTCCTGGTGAAACACAAGGTATGTTCTCTCTCTCTCTCTCTCTCTCTCTCTCTCTCTCTCTCTCTCTCTCGCTCTCTGCCTGTGGTGTCTAGTTTTGCATTATGTTATGTTGAAGGCCTCCCATTGATACAGTGTGTGTGTGTTTGGTTTTATTATCCTTGTGGGGACCAGAAGTGGGGAAGTTTGAACATGTGGGGACGAGGAAAAATACTATTTTAGGCTCAGGGGTTAGGTTTAGGGTTACAATTAGGGTTAGGGGGTTGAGGTTAGGGTTAGGGATAATAGGATTTTGAATGGGAATCAATTGCTTGGTCCCAACAAGGATAGTAAAACAGATGTGTGTGTGTGTGTGTGTCTCCAGGTGTGTTATGGCTATCGGTGATATCTGAGTTCACTTACATCGGTCTATTGGGAATGGGCTTTCTGTTGATGTGGTTGGAGTTGTTGTGTTCCCATAAGGAGATACACGCTCTCAAAATCAATGCCTATGCTGCCATCTGCACAGTACTGTCAGGTAATGCCTCTACTTCTTCACTTTCTCCCTCCCTCCCTACCTCCCTCACCTCCCTCCCTACCTCCCTCACCTCCCTCCCTACCTCGCTCCCTCCCTCCCTCCCTCCCCTGTCTTTACTGTATGAAGCACTTCTCTTGTTCATATCCTTCTTTCCATCTCCAGACTTCACCTCTTTATCTCGGTCTGCCTCCCATCCTCTAGTCAAGATGTTCAGTTAAAGAATCAATGAAACAGTAAATCAATGCTTTTCTCTCTCCCCTTCCAGGTCTGATGGGGATGGTGGCCCACATGATGTACACCACAGTGTTCCAGATGACTGTCATCGTTGGCCCTAAAGACTGGAGGCCTCAGACCTGGGACTACGGCTGGTCTTTCGCGTGGGTATTCATTCACACTCTTAGTAGTGAATAGTAGGGACACTTCTTTCATAGCCCTCTCTCTCTAATGACCCCTCCCCCTCTCTCTCTGTGGTCTCTCCTCAGCCTGGCGTGGATCTCCTTCAGCTGTTGTATGGGAGCTGCAGTCTTCACCCTCAACTCTTACACCAAGACCATCATCGAGCTGCGCCACAAACAGAGGCTCCGATTGGAGGAGACCCGCGCCGCCAGCCACGCCCCTCCATACGATGAGGTGGTCCCCGGGGGCGGGCTCTACTCTGTCAGTGGCCTATTGCAGTGCCCAGACGGGATGATTGACGTGGCGTGGGCGCCTGACGGGACTGTGATGGGGGTGGGGAACGGGGATGTCCCAACTCTTGTGTTGCTAGGAGGATGTGGGCCAGAGGGCTGTGAGGACTGTGAAAGAGAGATGGATGAGATGGAGGAGGCCATGGAGAGGGAAAGAGCTGATTCGCCCTGTTAATAAGTGATGGGTGGGGCTAAAGAGAACAGAGGAGGACTATGGGTAATGTAGTCACTTTACAGGTACAGTATATGCACCTTGAGCTCTCAAGATGGAAAGACTGAGACAGAGAAAGAGTGAGACAGAGAAAGAGTGAGACAGAGAAAGAGTGAGACAGAGAAAGAGTGAGACAGAGAAAGAGTGAGACAGAGAAAGAGTGAGACAGAGAAAGAGTGAGACAGAGAAAGAGTGAGACAGAACTTGATGGACATGGGACACAGGAACTGTGTTGGCTGTAAGAGCTACAGTATCCCCTCTTTGACATTGAACAGAGATCACATTGACATACATGGTTCGGGCTAATACTCCTCACATTGTCATTCATTAATCCAATAGTGCCTAATGGTAAGGGTTTGTTATACAGTATACAGTATGTATGTAAATGTATCCATGTTAGAAATAGTTTTACCATAAGAATCCAATACTTTCTGAACTTTGTAAAACATGCTTTTCACTTCGTCTGAATGGGTCCCGTTCTGAATCTGTAAAATAAACACTCATCTCTGTGTCAATCTGATGTGGAACTGATGTTATTCATGCAGTCTCAGCCCTCCTTCCCCCTCCTCTCCTATAGGAGACATCTGTCTGTGGTATCTCTACTGTAGATCTCTCTGTATTTCTCTATATCTCTGGGGTATCTCTACTGTAGATATCTCTGTATTTCTCTGTCTATGGTACCTCTACTGTAGATCTCGCTGTATGTCTCTATCTCTCTATGGGTAGCTATGCTGTAGATCTCTCTGTATTTCTCTATATGTCTGCGGTATCTCTACTGTAGTTATCTCTGTATTTCTATATCTGTCTCTGGTAGCTCTACTGTAGATCTCTCTGTATTTCTCTGTCTGTGGTAGCTCCACTGTAGATCTCTCTGTATTTCTCTATCTCTCTATGGGTAGCTATTATGTAGATCTCTCTGTATTTCTCTATATGTCTGTGGTATCTCTAC